>NC_138049.1:58070152-58260152 GCF_964194185.1 Rhinolophus hipposideros | reverse complement strand
TACTCTAGTAGAACAGTAATGAGAAAACAGTGATACCAAACCTGTAGTGAAGAGTAGAGTAGTTTGGAATACAGTAAATGTTCTTCTGTTGTTGTTTTAATTTTTATTCTGACTCATTAAAATCATTGAAGAGTTTAATAATTCCACCAGCAGTTATTAATATTTCTTATAGTCCATTACATATAATAATTTTAAACAAGCTTGCCATAATTATATAAAATAACATTAATACTCACAAATGATAATGGATAATGAATCTCTGGATATTGCAGTAAAATGGGAATTTTACAAAAATTTGCCAGGTTATTTTATTGTAATGTGAGCAGAAGGATTGAAAAGCAATTTAAGTATGAAAAGTCTTCTGCCATGATTACATTTTAATGCATGTTGGTCTTTAACTGAGTTAAAATGGAATGAGGAAAATGGCCATACTTATTCATCAAGGTTTTCTTTTACAACTAAAATGATACTTGTGTGATAAATTTAAAATTGTGTATTTATTAAAAATAAGCTATATCCAATTAAATGAAATAATTATCATCAATTTAATTGTATAATTCTTCTGACAAAAAAGAAATTAGAAAATATATAGATTGGAATACTTCTTGTTCTTTTGGTGTTGAGTTGTATGAGTTTTCCATAAATTCTGTATATTCACCTCTTAATTAGACGTATCATTGGTGAATATCTTCTCCCTTTCAGTAGAATGTCTTTTTGTTTTCTTGATGTTTCCGTTGTTGTGCAAAAACTTTTTAATTTGATGTAGTCCCATTTTTTTATGTTTTCTTTTGTTTCCCTTGCCCGAGGAGCTAGATCAGTAAAAATATTACTAAGGGAAATGTCTGAGAGTTTACTGCCGATGTTTTCTTCTAGGCATTTTATGGTTTTGGGTCTTACATTTAAGTCTTGAATTCATTTTGAGTTTATTCTTGGTCATGGAGGAAGAAAGTGGTCCAGTTCTTTTTTGTTTTGTTTTGTTTTGTTGTATTTTTTTTTTTTTTGCATGTGGCTGTTCAGTTTTCCCAGCACTATTTATTGACTAGACTGTCTTCATTGCAATGTGTATTCTTGTTTTCTTTGTTATAGATTAAATGATCCTATGGGAATGGATTTATTTCTGTTCTGTTGATCTGTGTGTCTGTTTTTATGCCAGTACTATGCTATTTAGATTACTATAGCCATGTAGTATAGTTTGATATCAGGTAGCACGATACCTCCAGCTTTATCTTTATTCTGAAGATTGCCATGGCTATTTGGGGTACTTTATGGTTCCATATAAATTTTAGGATTATTTGTTCTTGTTCTGTGAAACCACCATTGGTATTTTGATAGGGATTGTATTGAGTATATAGATAGGGTAGTATGGACATTTTAACTATATTAATTCTTCCTGTTTATGAAAAAAATGGATGGACCTAGAGTGTATTATGCTAAGTGAAATACATCAGGCTAAGAAAGATAAATACCATATGATCTCACTTATATGTGGAATCTAAAGAACGAAATAAACAAATAAAACAAACTCATAGGTACAGAGAACAAACTGATGGTTACTAGATAAAATGGGAACGAGGGGGGGCAGGGTGAGGAAGGTGAAGGTATTAAGAAGTACAAATCGGTAGTTACAAAATAGTAACAGGTGTAAAGTACGATAAGGGGAATATAGTCAATAATATTGTAAAACCTATGTATAGTATCAGATGGGCACTAGACTTATTAGGGGCTCACTTCATAAAATATGTAAATGTCTACTACACTGTACAACTAAAAATAATCATAAAATAATATTGAATATCAACTATAATTTTTAAAAATAGTCATGGGGTATAAAATACAGCTTAGGAAATATAGTCAATAATATTGCAATAACTATATACAGTGTCGGATAATAGACTTATTGGGGTTATCACTTTGTGAAATATATAAATTTCTAATAATTATGTGGTTTTATACACCTGTAATAATAAACAATATTTTTTCAAAATAGTAATGGGATAGTATATAAAGTATGTTGGATCCTCATTGAAGGAGTTACCACTGTTGAAATATAGGACAAATTGGACAATGAAATAAGTAACAATAGTAACAGATTACAGCCAATAAATAAAGTATACATCCATGTATGAGTTCGTATTAATTTAAATGAAATTTAATACAAAAAAACAGGAGAGAAAATATTCTTCCATACAGTGGATTCCAACTAATTAATATAGAATGTATGGTGGAAATATAAGACAACAATTAGGCTAACTCCACAGCAGTTGTGGCAGGCAAAAAACACTGATGGAGTCTAAAGTTAGTGAGCAAAAGTGTGATGAGAAATACTAGGCTTGCTTACTCTCAAAGCATCTCCCCGCGATATAATCTTCAATTACAATGTGAAAAATAGTGATTTTGCATCAGCAGTGGTAAGACACATGGACGCCATGTGCTTCCTGCTATGACACACTGAAAAGGGCACCACGTCACGTCTGTCGTTTTTTTGCCAAATACATATAAACTCAATCTAATAACAAGAAAACATCAGACAAACCCAACCTGAGGGACAGACTACAAAATAACTACCAGTATGCTTAAAAAGTGTCAAGTCCCAAAACACAAGAAAAAAAATGAGGAACTGTCACAGATTGCAGACAAAGGAGACATGACAACTAAGTGCGTTGTAAGATCCTAGATTGGACCTTGGACCAGAAAAAGAGAATTAATGGGATAACTGTTAAAGTTTGAATAAGGTCTGTAAGTTAGTTACTATTACTGTATCAGTGTAATCTCCTGGTTTTAATCATTGTACCATGGTTATGTAAATGATGCTTTCACTAGGGGGAACTATTTGACAGGTTTACAGAAAATTTGTACTATATTTACAACTTTTATCTAAGTCTGTAAATATTACAAAATATAAGTTAAAATGACAAAAAAAGAGTGAAAATAATAAGTGTTGGAAAGGATGTGGAAAAAAAGGAAACACGAGCACTGTTGGTAGGAATGTAAATGGGTGCAGCCACTGTGATAAACAGTAAGGCAATGTCTCAAATAATTAAAAATAGAACTACAATATGATCTAGTAATTCCACATTTGGATGGATATTTATCCAAAGAAAACAAAAACACTAACACAAAAGGATATATGCACCCCCAGGTTCCTTGCAGTATTATTTACAATAGCCAAGATATGGGAACAACTTAAGCGTCCATCGATGGATGAATGGATAAAGAAACAGTAGTACATATATGCAATGGAATATTATTCAGCCTTCAAAAAGTAGAATAAAAATTTGTCATTTGCAACAACAGGGATGGACCTAGAGGACATTATGCTAAGTGAAATAAGTCAGAAAGAGAAAGACAAATATTGCATGATCATGCAATATAAGATCATAAATACAAAGAACAGATTGGTGGTTGCCAAAGGCAGGGGGAGGGGTATGGGTGAAATAGGTGAACTGTTTTTCTGTTTGTTTAAATAAATTGTTTAAAAAACTTGAATACATTAAAATAAATAAATAATTGAAATGAGAGTCCCTTGCTTCTTGCATAGCGAACCACGCTGCCCTAGCAGCTATCATAAGAATCCCTTCCCAGAAGTCATGCTTTGATTCCTTCACCAAGGGTGGAGACTGACCCTTCAGGAGTCAGAAGATAAGATCTGGGGCCAAAGAAACATGTCTACCACAAAATTTCCAACAAATGCCATGCCCTATTCATTGTGACCTCTCTTGACGTTCTTACAAAACTTCAGAAAACCTATAAAAATCATGATATACTTGGTGTAATAATTTTTTTTGTGGATAACTTGGGATGGAGTAGATTTCAGAATTAAGATCAGATTGGGGCTGAGATTGTCCTATGGTAAAGAAAGACATAGATAACAACCGTGGGTGGAAGCATTCTGTAAACTGTAAAGTGCTATCCACCTGCTGGTGGTTATTCCTTGATCCTTATTATTACTTTTACCAATAGTCTCTCATGCTGTTTTAAAAAAAATATTGTGGAAGATACATAGTGAGAATAAGAGAAAGATATTATTACTAAGAAGCTATTACAATTTAAGTAGAAATAGCCTAAGTTTCCAAACCAAGGTAATTGCAGAAAGAGAGAAGAGATTGACTTGAGGGACATAGTGTTTAGGACATAGAATAGAAAGGAATTATTAACCTGGTAATTGAGTGAATTTGGTAATGCATTGATAAGAATGGCCTAGGAAGGTTTTGGGGCCACACCAATTAAATATATTCTCAAATGTAGAAATTGTGTATTTTGTTCACTAGAATATGCCCACTCCTTAGTGCAGTTAAATATACAATCTAGGTGATTAATACTTAAATACTTATGAAGGTAAGAAATGTATTGCTAACTTAAGATATTAATGCAGGCAGAGGGGAAAAAAATGATGATGAACAAAAATGCCAGTGAATCTGGAGCAAAGTTGCTCAGTACACAATAAAAATGCAAGTATTAGGGGAGATATTTAAGTTCAAGGTATTATACATACTTAGATAATTTTTAGTTCTTTTTTGTTTATTTTCTCTGTTTTACTTCTTTTTTTCTTTTTCTTTGTGTTTTCTTTCTATTTTACTCTTTCCAACAGGTGTACTGCCCCACACTGATAATATGAGAAATAAGGATATTGAAGACCATTCAGGGAAAAATCCCAATTTCTAAAATTCATGACACAGACTTGCAAACTTTGCATATCTTTTCAATGTAACCATGTTGTCTCCTGAGAGGATAAGTTAAACTAACCCGATTTTCAGAAATGAAACTCATTTCTGACTCGTATTATTGGATGATCTAACACTGTATCTTCTCACAACTCTATTTGTCACATTCTGTTTCTTCTTGTTGGAATAGTCTTCCTACATTTATCTGCCTGCTTAATTTTAATTCATCATTGAAGTTTCAAGTGTCACATGAGTTCAATTTTGAAGCTTCTTTTGATATCTATTTGTATAACCTCAAACTGTGCCAGGTGCTTAAATATAAAGATCATGAGATACATTATTTGTGTTTAAGGAGCTTACCATGTAGTGAGGAAAATGATCTTAATACAAAGTACATGAAAAGAATTATGCTTGTTCATCGGATTTTATGAGAGCCAAATGCCTGCTAACCGGACTTTGGATTGGGAACTGAAAAAGGTCAAGCAAATCTTCTAAAATAAAGTGACCCCAATTGAGTCTCAATTCTGAGGTAATACTTGAAGAGTAGGGTCAATTCAAGAAAAAGATTGCAGGAGCAAATGCAAGCAAGTGACGGATAACATTACGTGTGTAGGATGGAGTGTGAAGATTGGGGGTAGGTTATTGAATCTTATGCAGGTTCTTTTTCTGTATATTCACATGAGGGATGAGACAGTTGATTGACAGTAGCTGAGACTACAAAGGTAGCTATAATCTAGTTCATAAGGGCTTAAGATGGCAGATCAGTTAACTTGGAACTTATCAGATGGCTAATGAGAAGACTTATTTTTAAATCTTCCATTCCCCCTCCAATTTCACCAGATTTCCATACTAATTTCCAAATCCTTTTTTTTACTACAATACCTGACACAGAGCCATGTTAGAATACTTATTTTTGTTTGTTTTTAATTTTTCTTACCATGTGTGAATGTTGTGTACCACTTATTTCAGTCTGTTTTTAAAATCCAATGTCTACACATGTTGAACCTTCAATAAATGTTTCTTGAGTATTGATAAGTGTATTTCTGTAAACCCAAATTTTCTCGTGTTCAATGTCCATTTCACAATTCACCGAATTGTTACACTCTTGAAGTCAACACCTGTAATATCTTTATCTTTGCACTAAGTTATTCAGTGAACACACACACACACACACACACACACACACACACACACACACAACTTCCCTTAATATATCATTTGGGGCGGGGAGATGAATTGATGAAATAGTTTTCAGTTTCAGTCCTAGTTTTCAGCTTTCTCTATTAACATTTTTATATACTCTTTCAATACCTTCACCATATTCTAAGGAAATTAAGGTAAAATAAATGACCACTATCACTTGCTTGAGTGATTTTGGTATCATTTGATGGCCCATCTGCACAGATTTCTTTTGCAGAATCTATTAACCTAATACAGACATTAGATTAACCTTCAGGTAGACTTCATAGAAAGAACTATTAAGCATGCATAGGTGGTTAAAACAAGTATACAGCAAAGTTTATAAACCAGAACAAATGAGAAACACCTGACTTATTAAAAAGAAGTATTTTACCATCCCATCAAGATAGAAAATACTTAAGTGATTATAGTCTGTGTTTAAAATAACTTCACTCAAATGTTTTGCAGCGCATTGCACAAGCAATAGCCCTGTCAAACTATCTGAAATTTCCTGGAGAGGTTGACAGGAATCTATGAAATCTGGAGCTCAGTCTTGAACATTGCGCTGATTAGTTCTTGATCTAGCACTCTATATACTAGAGCAGAGGAAAATATCTAGTTATCTTAAGAAACATTCCATCTAGCAGAGGAGGTCACTATGGATATTAAAATATTTTTAAATGCTTTGTGAAGTTATATAATTCCTAAGCCTGCATTTTGTAAAAGTCACACCAAAAGTGATACAGTAGAAAAAGTTGAGATTTTGGAGAAAGATAGTCCTTAGTTTGAATCTCCATAAATCCATGTATTAATTGGATAACCTTGGGGAAATAAATCTAACTTCTTTATACCTCCTTTCTTTTTAAAAGTGGGTTGACACTTCCTATGTTGCAGTGCATTTGTGGGGCTTAACACAGTAAATAAAAAGAGTATGAAAGATAAAGATAGATATGATGCCGAGCGGTGTGCACTTAACCAGTGGAAGCTCTATTATTATTGACAAATATATGAACTTAGTGGCTTGATCCATCTTAGATACTATTGACTTTTTGAGTAGGGGCTATTAACATATAACATAAATGGTGTCTCAGGTTCTTCTTACAACTGGAGGTCTTTGAGAAAGGCATTTAATATCTTCCGAACTTTGGTTTCTATGTGAAATATTGCAAAAGGAAAAATGAGAGAAAATATGGTTTTATCAACATGATTTACTATGTCTTTATTGTTTTTGTTGTTTAACAGCTTAATAATAATGGCAAACTATCCTTGGTATTTATTGGATATTTAGTACTTATTGGCTATTAAGTACTTTACATAAAATTAATAATTTTAATCCTGAAAAAGCCTTCATGAAAGAGTTAGTGTTATTATTTCTATTTTGGATTGGGGGAAATTGAGCCATAAAGCTAAGTAGCTGGCCAAGGTCACACAACTAGTAAGTAGAGAGGCCAAAATTAACCAGCAGTTCCAAAGTCGATGCTTCAAGGACTTTCTATAAGTTTCTATAAGTTTCTATAAGTAATTTTACAGTTGATGTGTGTGTTTTATTTTCTTTTTTTTTCAATGTAAATCCTTCCACTATGAATTATAATATCTGTCAACAGATTTGTGTTTAAAATTTTTATATACATTATTTTCTAAAAGACTTATTACGGTAATTTCTGTATTTATATGATTCATTCAACATATTTGCAAAAATATGAAATGGATACTCTCAGATTGAGTCTCAACATGAATGCATCATCTCATATCTCGTATATAATTTTAAATTGGATTTCCAGTTAACTTTAATTTCATAAAGATTTCAGGGAATGGAATCTTAATAATAATTGGGAACTCTCATTATTTTGTCAAAGGTCATTTATGGAACAAATATATTACAAAGAACAATCTAGATTAGGGAAATTTATTATTATATTTGAACTTTATTTTGTTTATAATTTCCTTATAACTGTGCCTGTTTGAAGGAAAAGAATTCCTTAATCCTCTTAAAATTTTTCATTATATATAGCACATTATCTGTGATGATCTTTTTGCCCCTTGGCCCTGTAAATTTTTTTTTTTTAATTCAAATTTATTGTGTTGACAATGGTTAGTAAAATTACATAAGTTTCAAGTGTACAAATCTGTAATACATCAGCTATATATCATATTGTATGCTCACCACCCAGAGTCAGTTATCCTTCCATCCCAATATATTTGATGCCATTTACCCTCATCTACTACCCCCCTCCCCTTACCCTCTGGTTACCACTAAACAATTATCTGTGTCTATGAGTTTTTGTGTGTTTCTTTCTTTGTTTTGTTCCTTTGTTGCTTTCAGTTTTATATCCTACATATCAGTGAAATCATATCATTCTCGACTTTTTCTCTGTGACTTATTTCATTAAGCATAATAATCTCAAGATGCATCTATTTGTTGCAAATGGCAGTATTTTGTCTTTTCTTATGGCAGAGTAGTATCCCATTGTGCATATACGAGCTCTGACAATTAAATTAGCAACTTGTTGTAATGTTGCTAACCGTATTTTGATATCAGAGGGGTTATTCATTATGAATTTGTATGAAATGGACAAAAAGTTAACCAAGTTTACTATTCAGAAGTATTGGAAAGGATGCATGAAAAGGTTAGACGACCTGAACTTTTCACCAACAATTCATGGCTCTTGCATCACGACAACGCACTAGCTCACAGGGCATTGTCAGTGAGGGAGTTTTTAGCCAGTAAACAAATAACTGTTTTGGAACACCTTCCCTACTCACTTGATCTGGCCCCCAATGGTTTCTTTCTTTACCTGAAGATAAAGGAAATATTGAAAGAAGACATTTTTTTTTTTATGACATTCAGGACATCTAGGCTAATACAAGGACTGCTGTGATGGCCATTCCAGAAAACGGGTTCCAAAATTGCTTTGAAGGATGGACTAGGCACTGGCATCAGTGCATAGCTTCCCAAGGGGGTACTTCAAAGGTGACCATGATGATATTCAGCAGTGAGGTATGTAGCACTTTTTTTAGAATGAGTTCTCGAACTTAATTGTCTGACCTTGTATACTAGGTCTTCTTTAACCAGTCTATCTAAGGACACTTTTTGTTTCCATGTCTTGGCCACCATAAATAAAGCTGCAATTAAAATTATTTATTTTTTAATGTAATAGTTAAACATCTAATTCCAGACATCCTAAATATGAAAGTAAATGATTTAGTTATTTATAAACCATAGAACAATAGGGTCTCATTTTGGCAATTTTCTTTGTTAAAACTTGTTTATCACCTCAGCCAACAAAATTGCAAATGAAGTATTCAACATTTATGATGAGAATCAAATAAAATGCATTCAGTAGTAAATTAAATTATAAAATACTTTTGTTTTAAAGGCAGCAAATCTTTTGAATGACAATATGGCAATAAATGCTAAAATTTAATAAACCACCATATTTTTATGTCTATCATCACCTATAAACTTTAGAATCTGCTCCTTCTCCTCCAATTGTTTTTGGCTTTAATCACTTTAAACAAATACACAGATGGCTTTGAAAAATAGACTGTTACACCTACTGGTGTAATGAAGTATTCAATCCAGAGGCTTACTCACTCAGGACCAGGGCAAATGGCCCACTATTTGAGCAGATCTAGATTTGGTCAGGTTTCTAATAGGTATAAGGTACACCCTAGACATGTACTCTCCAAGGCTTCAGCCTTCCCTTAACCTTGGCCATTCCACCTACCTCTATTTTATCTGTGTCCTGTTCCCAGAGGTGTGTTGTAAGTCTGTTGAAGCCCTGTTCACTTGCCATTCGACTACTAGGAAATTAGATCACCGTTATGAACTATCTCTGCAATCAACCCAATGGAATAAGGTCCTAGTCTAAACAAAGTCATGACGTAAAAGGAATGCAGTGTCATCCACCTGAGTTCTCTTGTCAGTTACACCTGGAATGTTCTGCACTCGTGTTTCACATTAGATTCCCTTAAGCCCTAGCAGGTACTATGTTAAACTGTGTCTCTGGCTTACCCAGATTTCAACTCCTACCGAAATTTATTCAATGGGGCAGAATCTCAATATGCCACAAATCCATATCAACTGGCTATAGTGTAATATCATTCTTACAAATTATGGATATTAGTCTGGCCATTAAATATATGTATATAATTTGAATTTGGAAAAAATGCAAATTTTTACTTCGAAATTTGTACATAGATAATTACACTTCTTTCTTACTATTTCAACAATATTTTGATCGTTTAAAAATATTTTATCCTTTCTATATGCTTTCGCATAATACTTTTAAAAATACACTTTATTTTTTTTTAATAAATGCTGTATGTAGATTTTAGTGAGACGAATATACATCTTTTAAGGCATTACAGATTAGTCAGCTATGGCTTGTTGAAAACATGTATCTTAGAGAAATGACTAAGACATTGAATGAAAAGTTTTATGTAATAAACCCCTAGACTTTAGAAATGTAATAAAAATACACACATGTGAGGATAAGGCAACACTGCAAGAATAGTTCATTCTAGGAAGTTAAAATGTATGTAATGGAAAATTCACATGAATGTTGTAAGAGTGTGGCCATATAGATTTTTTCCCTAAGAACGAAACAACCCTATTTATGTTTTGTTTATTTTTATTTAATTTCTAATCCTATCAAAGTGTAACAAGTATTGATTTAAAGCATATAGTGATATATTTCAATATATAATGATCTGTCACCTAACTTTGTCTTTTATTTTACTGTATATATGATCTTACTTTATTTAAGATCTTTATTCAGAAAATACCTTTTCCCTCAAATTCCAAAGGGAAAAGAAGTTTGTGTTTCTGAATTTCAATTTTCTACTAGTATTAAACCATACAGAAAATTAAAAAAGAGAAATTAGCCTGGATGTATAATTTTTCCATTCTGCATTCAGCTGAAATGAAGGCCATGTCAGGGGTAGAACATATTCTACTTGCAGTGATGAATAACTGTTGCTAACAGCTGCTACAAAGGCAGAGCCATTAGAGAGATGGATGAATATATCAGTAAGTAGGGGCACACATATCTGCTGATGGGAAGGTCACAAAGCAAACATTAACAATTAAGAACATTAATACATTCTCCCACACCAAAGCTTTCCCAATAGTGACTTTTGACAGGTACAATCTGGCTCCCATATGTCTGCTGCTAAACCTCAGGGACAGTTTTTAGTTCAGTACACAAACATGTCGGCAGATTTGCCTTTCAAGAAGATAGAAACAACTAAGATAAAGTATTCCGCTTTTTTGTGTTTTTGTATACATTGGCACTAGTTTCTTCCTGGAGTAGACAAATGAGAAGACTGATCTTTGAAGTACTATATCACAAAGCATGTGTAAAAGAGTCACATTTTTTTTTCAGTAATTATATGTGTTGCTACCTATTGGCATTATAGATGATAGATAGATAGATGATAGATGATAGATAGATAGATAGATAGATAGATAGATAGATAGATAGATAGATAGATAGATAGATATAGTGTTTTCAGATTTATGTTTTTCAAAGTGTCCATAATGATTATTAAATAGGAAAGCCTCTCTTACACATTTGGGTCAAGGAGAAAAATAAATGGACAAAATGGATGAAGAAATTTCAATCAGTTTCCCAGCTGGTATATAGGTTGTCTTATTGTTTTATTTGGGGGCTCTGAACAGCCCCTAAACTAGGAGTTAATACAGAACTCAGGACAAATGACACATAGTCAATAATAAATATGAAAAAAAATGGTTATTCCTTACATTGTAAACACAAAGGAGTCTCCAAAGAGAAGGGCTCAGGTTGTCTGGAGTGAAACAAGAGAGATGGAAGTGGGTGACTTTTATTTTTATTTTGGATCAAAAGTGGGGCTGGATTTCTTTTAGGCTTGCTCATATGTGAGGTGAAAGGTGAAGGGGCAACCATGATGCTTGAAAGCTGTTAATAGTCAAAACCATTGTTTTTCTCTTTATTACATTTATTTTAATATCAGAAGTAATTAATGTAATATCAACCCTAAGTTCTGAGATAAAAGTTATTGTGGATATTTCTTCTACTGAACAACTGTAGTTTCTTAATTAAAATAATTATACTTGCTTGTTCATTGCATTTCTAAGAGATTTTGCCTATGTTGTTTTATTTCACCATCACTAAATCTGAGGAAGACTTAGAACCAAAATTATTACCTTCGTTAATTAATATTTCCTTCCTCAAGTTGGTCTGATGTCACTGCATTACTTCCAGTTAAAAAAAAATAGATCTTAACATCCTCTTGAACAATAATTTATTTTATCAGAACTCTGCATTTCTCAAGGAATTGCCAACTCAATTTTTTTGCATTTATAGAAACTAGAGTTAGTCCTTAGAGAAAACATTTTTCACAGCAAATGGTAGAGGAATTTTGATGAAATACCTGCAAAATATGCAAAACATAGTAGTTGTGGTTTGCAAGGTTAAAAATAATTGCAAAAGCCGCAATTACTTTTGCACCAACCTAATAATAATTATAAAGACTAGGTAGGTATGTTAGCATTTTAAATATAAAGTGAGGGGCATGGGAAGAAAATATATTCTATGATGTGTCAGAAACTATGAGAGGTGTTTTACCTATTTTTCATACCTCTTCTATGTTAGGAGACTGTCATACTTCACAGTTTATCTTTGATGATACTGAGATGGAGATTGATAAATGTTCTCAAGTTGCTTATCTACAAAGTTAAAACTAGGATCCATACAACTTCAAAAAGCCATTGATTTTTTTTTTTTTTTTTTTTTTTTTATTATTAATTAATTTATTTATTAGTTTCAGGTGTACAAAACAAGGTAATACTTAGACGTTCATCATTTATATCCCTCATACTGTGAACCCCCCTCCCCCCATCCACTATCCCTCCGACCTCACACTGAACCATCACATTATATATATAAAATTATAGTTGGCATTCATTAATGTTTAGCTTCTGATGTACAATGCCATGATCAGGTATCCACAGTATCCCTGAGGTGGTCTCCCAAATAGGACGCATGTCCATCGGATACCCAACAAAATCTTTACAACATTATAGAATACCTTCCCCAAATTAATTTTCAAAAGAAAAACCCTGAGGCCATCTTGTGGTTACCAGCTGCTTCCAAATCCCTTCACCTTTCCCCTTATCCCCAACCCCCTCCCACACACCCATCTAACCACTCTCGGTTTTTTCTCTGCGTCCCCAAAACTGACTCTGATTAGTTCATTCACATAGTCTTTTCTTTAGATTCCATATATAAGTGAGATCATATGGTACTTGTCTTTCTCTTTCTGACTTATTTCACTTAACATAATGTTCTCTAGATCCATCCATGTTGCTGCAAATGATAAGATTTCTTTCTTCTTTATGGCTGCGTAATACTCCATTGTATAAATGTACCACAGCTTCTTAATCCAGTCATCTACCGATGGGCATTTTGGTTGTTTCCATATCTTGGCTATTGTGTAAAGTGCTGCAATAAACATAGGAGTGCATACAGATTTTTGAATTGGAGTTTTGGATTTCTCCGGGTAGATGCCTAGGAGTGGAATTACTGGATCATAGGGTAGTTCCATTTTCAGATTCCTGAGATACCTCCATACTGTTTTCCATAGTGGCTGCACTAATCTGCAGTCCCACCAACAGTGCACTAGCGTTCCCTTTTCTCCACATCCGCGCCAGCATTTGTTGTTTGTTGATTTATTGATAATAGCCATTTTGACTGGAGTGAGGTGGTATCTCATTGTGGTTTTTATTTGCATTTCTCTGATGGTTAGTGAGGTTGAGCATTTCTTCATATGTCTTCTTGCCTTCTGTATGTCCTTCTTAGAGAAATGTCTCCCCAAGTCCTCTGCCCATTTTTTAATTGGGTTGTTTGTTTTTTTGGAGTTGAGTTGAGTAAGTTTTTTATAGATTTGTGATATTAATCCCTTATCAGATATATCATTGGCAAATATCTTTTCCCATACAGTAGGATCCCTTTTTGTTTTATTGATGGTTTCCTTTGCTGTGAAAAAACTTTTTAGTTTGATGTAATCCCACATGTTTATTTTTTCTCTTACTTCGCTCGCGCGAGGGGATATATCAGTGAAAATCTTACTCCGGGTAATGTCCATGAAGTTTCTTCCTATATTTTCTTCTAGATATTTTATGGTTTCAGATCTTACATTTAAGTCTTTAAGCCATTTTGAATTTGTTTTTGTATATGGTGTAAGGAGGTGGTCCAGCTTCATTTTCTTGCATGTGTCCGTCCAGGTTTCCCAACACCACTTATTGAACAGACTATCTTTACCCCATCGTACATTCTTGCTTCCATTGTCGTAGATTAGATGGGCATATAGGCATGGATTTATGTCTGGACTCTCTATTCTGTTCCATTGATCTATGTATCTATTTTTATGCCAGTACCATGTTGTTTTGATTACTGTAGCCTTGTAGTATAGTTTGAAATCAGGTATCGTTATACCTCCCACTTTGTTCTTATTTCTCAAGATTGCTGAGGCTATCCGGGGTCTTTTATGGTCCCATATAAATTTTAGGATTATATGTTCTATTTCTGTGAAAAACGTCGTTGGTAGTTTGATAGGAATTGCGTTGAATATGTATATTGCCTTAGGCAGTATGGACATTTTAATTATATTAATTCTTCCTATCCATGAACATGGAATGTGTTTCCATCTATTTATGTCTTCTTTCATTTCTTTCTTCAGTGTTGTATAATTTTCTGAGTACAGATCCTTTACATCTTTGGTTAGATTTATTCCCAGATATTTTATAGTCTTTGGAGCAATTGTAAATGGAATTGTTTTTTTAATTTCTCCTTCTGCTATTTTATCATTGGTATATACAAATGCAACTGATTTCCGAATATTAATTTTATATCCTGCTACTTTACTAAATTCATCTATCAGTTCTAATAGTTTCTTGGTGGAGTCTTTAGGGTTCTCTATATATAGTATCATATCATCTGCATATAATGATAATTTTACTTCCTCCTTACCAATTTGGATGCCTTTTATTTCTTTCTCTTGTCTGATTGCTGTGGCTAGAACTTCCAGCACTATGTTGAATAGAAGTGGAGAAAGTGGGCAACCTTGTCTTGTTCCTGATCTTAGGGGGAATGGTTTTAGCTTTTCCCCATTGAGTATGATGTTAGCTGTGGGTTTGTCATATATGGCCTTTATTATGTTAAGATATGATCCCTCTATTCCCACTTTCTTAAGGGTTTTTATCATAAAAGGTTGCTGTATTTTATCAAATGCTTTTTCTGCATCTATTGATATGATCATGTGATTTTTATTTTTCATTTTGTTAATGTGGTGTATCACATTAATTGATTTGCGGATGTTGAACCACCCCTGCATACCAGGGATGAATCCCACTTGATCATGGTGTATGATCTTTTTAATGTATTGCTGAATTCTGTTTGCTAATAATTTGTTGAGAATTTTTGCATCTATGTTCATTAGAGATATCGGCCTGTAGTTTTCTTTCTTTGTGGTGTCTTTGTCTGCTTTTGGGATCAGGGTGATAGTGGCTTCGTAAAAAGTGTTTGGGAGTCTTCCTTCCTTCTGGATTTTTTGGAAGAGCTTGAGGAGAATAGGTGATAATTCTTTTTTGAACGTTTTGAAAAATTCACCTGTAAAGCCATCTGGTCCAGGGCTTTTGTTTGTTGGGAGATTATTGATTACTGATTCAATTTCCCTGGTGGTAATCAGACTGTTCAGGCTTTCTGTTTCTTCTTGAGTTAGCTTTGGAAGGTTGTGCGCCTCTAGAAAATTGTCCATTTCTTCAAGGTTGTCAAATTTGTTGGCATATAGTTGCTCATAGTAATTTCTTACAATTTTTTGTATTTCTGTGGTGTCTGTTGTCACTTCTCCTCTTTCATTTCTGATTTTATTAATTTGGGTCCTCTCTCTCCTTTTTTTAATGAGTCTGGCTAAAGGTTTGTCAATTTTGTTTATCTTCTCTAAGAACCAACTCTTGGATTCATTGATCTTTTGTATTGTTTTTCTGGTTTCTATTTCATTTATTTCTGCTCTGATCCTTATTATCTCCTTCCTTGTGCTCCCTTTGGGTTTATTTTGCTGTTCTTTTTCCAGATCCCTTAAGTGTGAAGATAAACTGTCAATTAGTGATGTTTCTTGTTTCTTTAGGTAGGCCTGCAGTGCTATGAACTTCCCTCTTAGGACTGCTTTCGCAGCATCCCATAGATTTTGGGTCGTCGTGTTCTCATTCTCATTTGTCTCAAGATATCTTTTGATTTCTTCTTTGATCTGCTGCTTGACCCATTCATTATTTAGCAACATGTTATTCAGCCTCCATGAATTGGTGTATCTTCCTGGTTTTTTTCCCCTGTAGTTCATTTCTAATTTCATAGCACTGTGGTCAGAGAAGACAATTGGTATGATTTCAATTTTCTTAAATTTATCGAGGCTTGTCTTGTGTCCTAACATATGATCTATTTTAGAAAATGTTCCATGAGCACTTGAGAAGAACGTGTATTCTGCAGCATTGGGGTGAAATGCTCTGAAAATATCAATTAAGTCCAACTGCTCCAAAGTATCATTTAAGGCTGTTGTTTCCATATTGATTTTCTGTCTGGAGGACCTGTCCCTTGTTGTCAGAGGTGTGTTGAAGTCCCCTACTATGATAGTGTTGCTGTTGATCTCTGTCTTTATGTCCATCAGTACCTGTTTTATATATTTAGGTGCTCCTATGTTAGGTGCATAGATGTTTACTAGGGTTATGTCCTCTTGTCGGATTGATCCCTTTATTATTATATAGTGCCCATCTTTGTCTTTTAATATTTTTTTCATTTTAAAGTCTATTTTGTCAGATATAAGTATTGCAACTCCAGCTTTTTTTTTGCTTCCATTTGCATGAAATATGTTACTCCAACCCTTCACTTTCAGCCTGTGTGTGTCTTTTGATCTGAAATGAGTCTCTTGTATACAGCATATACAAGGGTCTTGTTTCCTTATCCACTCAGCCACCCTATGTCTCTTGATTGGAGCGTTTAATCCATTTACATTTAAAGTGATTATTGATAGGTACATAGTTATTGCCATTTTTAGATTTGTAGTAAATTGTTTTCATCTTTCTTCTATTTACAGAAGTCCTTTTAGTATTTCTTGCAATGCTGGCTTGGTTGTCATAAATTCTTTCAGTTTGTTCTTTTCTGGGAAGCTCTTTATCTCTCCATCAACTTTAAATGATAGCCTTGCTGGATAAAGCAATCTAGGTTGTAGGCCTTTGTGTTCCATCACTTTGAGTATCTCCTGCCACTCCCTCCTTGCCTTCAATGTTTCTGTAGAAAAGTCATTTGATAGTCTTATGGGAGTTCCCTTGTATGTAACCTTCTGCCTTTCTCTTGCTGCTTTCAAGATTCTCTCTTTGTCTTTAAGCTTTGCCATTTTAACTATAATGTGTCTTGGTGTGGGCCTGTTTGGGTTTATCCTGGTTGGAACTCTCTGCACTTCCTGGGCTTGTATGTTGGTTTCCTTCATCAGGTTAGGGAAGTTTTCTGACATTATTACCTCAAATATGTTCTCAATCCCTTGCTTCTTCTCTTCGCCTTCTGGTATTCCTATGATGCGCATGTTGTTGCGCTTGATGTTATCCCAGAGGTCTCTTAACCCATCTTCATTGTTTTTTATTCTTTTTTCTTTCTGTTGTTCAGTTTGAGTGATCTCTGCTAACTTGTCTTCTAAGTCGCTGATTCGATCCTCTGCTTCATCTAACCTGCTGGTCATTCCTTCAAGTGAGTTCTTAATTTCGGTAATTGTGTTTTTTAGTTCTAGCTGGTTGTTCGTTAAGATTTCTACATCCTTTTTTAGCTCTAACTGGTTGTTCTTTATGATTTCTATATCCTTCTTTATGTCTTCTCTAAGCTCCTTAAACATTCTTATCACCAGTGTTCTGAACTCTGTCTCTGACATGTTGGTTACCTCTGCTTCATTTGGTTCCAGTTGTGGAGGTTTCTTCTGTTCTTTTATTTGGGACATGTTTCTTTGTCTCCCCATTCTGACTGACTCTCTGTGTTTGCTTTGATGTATTAGGAAGATCCCCTAGAGCTCTTAGTTCTTGCTGGGTTATCTTATGTAGTATGTGTCTTTTATATTTGACTTGGACTACTTCGTTCTTCTCTGCATGTGCTCCACAGGAGGCTCGTGTGTTTAGTATATTGTCCTGTTCAAGAAGAACTTTGATTGCTTTTTGCTTGTGAGTAGGTGGGCTTAACTCCTAGGCCGTCTAGTTGTGAAACTTGGCTCTGCTCACCACAGGGTGTTCTGCTGGGTGAGGGTTGGCCACTTAAATGAGGTTTGGCCTCTATGGGCTCTTGTGCCTTCAGAGAATTCCCTCTGGGTGTGTGACTTGTAGGTCAAACTCGGTAGTACTCTGGTTTGGTCCAGAGTTGGCTTCTGGAAAATGTTGAATCTTGTGCCTCTTAAGCTGGGCCCTGGTAGGGCAGTTTCAGCACAAATCAAGTTACCAAGTACAACAACAACAACAACAAAGAAAACAAATCAAGTACATTCACAAATAAAATACAACCGACAATCCCCCCTCAACATAGGCAAAGATATCAAAGCAATAATGACAGAACAAAGCAAATCACTACAAGCAGAAAAAAAAAAAAAAAAAAAAAGGGAAGTACCAAGCAAAGCAAAACAGAAAGCAGAACCAGTCTTGGCTTAAGCCCACCAGGTAATCTCCAGGTTGTCCTCTGCTGTGCCAAAGAGTTCCCTGCCTATTGCGCAGGCAGCGCTGGTCACCTGGTGCCCAGAGTGAATTTGGGAGTGTAGATTTAAATGCGAGGGGCTGAGGGATCTGGACGACAGTTTTCAGAGAGACCATGCAGTTTCTGTCCTTTCCTGCACAAATGCACGCTGAGAGTAGCTCCACCAGCCCTGTGGTCAGTATTCCTGAGTCTTAGGGCCCTCCTTCCATGGGTGACTTGTAGGTCAAACCCGGTAGTACTCTGGTTTGGTCCAGAATTGGCTTCTGGATATGTTGAATCTTGTGCCTCTTAATCTGGGCCCTGGTAGGGCAGTTTCAGCACAAATAAAGTTACCAAGTACAACAACAACAACAACAACAACAAGGAAAACAAATCAAGTACATTCGCATGTAAAATACAACCGACAATCCCCACTCAACATAGGCAAAGATATCAAAGAAATAAAGACAGAACAAAGCAAATCACAACAAGCAAGGAAAAGAAAAAAAAAAGAAGAGAAAGAAAGAAAAAAAAGAAAAAGAAAAGAAAGGAAAAAAGAGAAGAACAAAGCAAAACAACACAAAACAAAACAAAAACAAAAGCAAAAAAACAAAAAAGCAAAACAAAACAAACAAACAAACAAACAACAACAAAAAAAAAAATCCCCAAGCAAAGCAAAACAGAAAGCAGCACCAGTCTTGGCTTAAGCCCACCAGGTAATCTCCGGGTTGTCCTCCGCTGTGCCAAAGAGTTCCCTGCCTAGTGCACAGGCAGCGCTAGTCACCTGGTGCCCAGAGTGAATTTGGGAGTGTAGATTTAAATGCGAGGGGCTGAGGGATCTGGATGACAGTTTTCAGAGAGACCATGCAGTTTCTGTTCTTTCCTGCACAAATGCACACTGAGAGTAGCTCCACCAGCCCTGTGCCCAGTACTCCTGAGTCTTAGGGCCCTCCTTCCGTGGGTGACTTGTAGGTCAAACCCGGTAGTACTCTGGTTTGGTCCAGAGTTGGCTTCTGGATATGTTGAATCTTGTGCCTCTTAAGCTGGGCCCTGGTAGGGCAGTTTCAGCACAAATAAAGTTAGCAAGTACAACAACAACAACAACAACAAAGAAAACAAATCAAGTACATTCACAAATAAAATACAACCGACAATCCCCACTCTACATAGGCAAAGATATCAAAGAAATAAAGACAGAACAAAGCAAATCACAACAAGCAGAAAAAAGAAAAAAGAAAAAGAAGAGAAAGAAAGAAAAAAAAAATAAAATAAAATAAAAAAAAAAAATAAAATAAAAAATAAAAAATAAAAATAAAAAAATAAATAAAAATAAAGACCACCAAGCAAAGCAAAACAGAAAGCAGCACCAGTCTTGGCTTAAGCCCACCAGGTGATCTCCAGGTTGTCCTCCGCTGTGCCAAAGAGTTCCCTGCCTAGTGCGCAGGCATCGCTAGTCACCTGGTGCCCAGAGTGAATTTGGGAGTGTAGATTTAAATGCGAGGGGCTGAGGGGTCTGGATGACAGTTTTCAGAGAGACCATGCAGTTTCTGTCCTTTCCTGCACAAATGCACGCTGAGAGTAGCTCCAACAGCCCTGTGCCCAGTACTCCTGAGTCTTAGGGCCCTCTTTCCAAGGATGAGTGGGAGGGGGCGGGCGGGAGATCTCTAAGCTGCTGAAAGCCGGGAGCTGCGACTGCCGCTTACTGCTGAACTCAGGGATTGCTTCCGCGGTTGCCCTTGCCCCGCCGCAGGCCAGCCAGAAAGGGTGGGGCCTGGGGATGGAGGGGTCTCCTCCCTCCCAGGCCAGCCACTCACACTCCTCCCGCAGGCCTGAAAAGGTGGTGGCTGGGGGTGTGGGAGTCTCCTCTCTCCTCGTCCAGCGAAAATCCCCTCCTCCCAGCCTCTTCCGATGGTCAGAGCCGGCTGCCAATCTTCCCAGCGCCTGAGCGCAGACGCCCCTCTGTAATCTGACACTGTTTCTCAGTTAGGGGTAGTTTGAGTCTCTGGAAGGGCGGGGGGAGGATTCGAAAAGCGCGGTGAGGGGCCCAGGTGTGGCGTCTCAGTTCTTTGTCTGCCCTAAGGCCCACGAGCTGCCCGCCCCGGCGGGAGCGATCAACTGTAAGACGCAGGGAAAGAGCTCACCTCCTGGACCCTACGCTCGCCGCCACACCCTGGGCTCCCGTGGGACTCTAGAGCCCCGGGTGCTGCCCTCCACTTTTTCTGTGAGCACGCTCCTCCCCCCCCCCCCCCCCCCCCGCTCGCCCACCTAGTGCACCTCAAAGCAAACCTTCCACGAGCCTCCGTCCGACCTGGGAGCCGCGCAGCAACGCTGCACGGCCTGTGCTCCGCTTCCAGGAGTCTGCGTTCCGTACTCCCGGCGCCGCCGGCCTCGGCTCCGCGTGGGTGGGGGTGGGGGGGCGCGCTTCCACTTCGCTGTCCCGCCTCCTCCCCTGATTGTAATCCGCGCACACCTTCAGGCAAATTCCTCCACGAGTCTCCCCGCTGTTCTGCGTGTTCTATATCTCCCTGTGTCTTTAGAGCTGCAGTTTACCGCCAGCCGCCGCCGCCGGCTTGATTCCACCGCGCGACCGCGCGTTTCCTCTCCGCTCCCTTCTTTCTTCCCCTGCTCGCCCAATTTGCGCAGCTTCAAGTAATCCTTACACGAGTCTCTTAGGAATCTCTTAGCTGTTCTGCGTGATGAGCGAAGAGTTGTTTGATGGGTTATATGTCCCGTTTGTAATAAAATCCGGAGGAGAACTCAGAAAATGTGCCCCGCTGCCGCCATTCCTATGACGTCACTCGAATTTTTTCTTACGATTGTTATGCCTGACTGTATTAACATGCAATCTGTGAAATGATATTTTAATAAAAGGCATAGGACAATTACATATGTGATTTTACACCTACGTACACACACACACACACACACAGGCACACACTTGCAATTTTGTTTTATCACTATTCTAGGTCCTATGTAGTCTGTTTTACTTTCAGCTTAATTGCAAGCATCTGAAATTCCACAGCAGGATCTTACTATTTTTAATATGCTCCAGGCTATTGTCATGTTTCTAAAAGAACATCATGTTCTCTGTATACTTTTCAACCTTATATTATTCTAGGTGATTATCACAAAGTCACTCAAATTATCATACTCATTTTTTTTCCTTACACCAGAATATTATGTTAAATCCCATTAACAAGACTATCATTGACTAGTTCTTAAATTCTATGAAATTCACCAATTCATCTTCTATTTCTTGTTTATATTAATGTTAAGCTATCATCATAAATGTATTCCTATCATCATTATAACAAATCGCCACCAATTTAGTGACTTAAAACAACACAAATTTAATATCTTACATTTCTTCAGGTTAGAAGTCTGAAATACTTGGGCTAAAATCAAGATGTTCACATGACTGTATTCCTTCTGGAATCTCTAGCTTTTTGTTTTTGTTTAGTTTGGTTTGGTATCTTCACTTTTTTCAGCATCTAGAGGCCACTTCCATTCCTTAGTTCGTGACCTTTTCCTCTGTCCTCAAAATCTGCAGTTCTATCACTCCTTCCCCTGCTTTCGTCATCACAACTCCTCCAACTCTGACTCTCCTCCTTCCCTCTGTCATATATAAGAACCATTGTGATGACATTGCACACACCCAGATAATTTATGACAATCTCACCCTCTCAAAACCCTTAACTTAATCATATGCAGAAAGTCCCTTTTGTCAATATAAAACAATATGCTCACTGGTTCTGGGAATTAGGATGTGCACATCTGGGAGAGAGGATATTTCTCAACTTATCATGCAAGATAAGTATTTAACATACTGTTGATATATTAACTTTAATACATAAAATCTAAGTATTGCCCATGATGTTGATATCTTTGACCAATCCATTCCATATTAAAATATTGTTTTAATTTTTATTGTCCAATGTAAGACGGATTAGTTTGTGGAAAGTGTGCTGGACTGGAGGGTGAGAATACTTAGGTTGTTATTCAAGAGCTCTTGTCCAGATTAGTGAATTTCAGGGAGTTTTAGTTTACCCATAGATTAAATTAGATCTGTAATCCTTTCAAGGTAATGTTTTTAAAATCTAAAAATATATATATATATGTATGTATACATATATATGTATGTGTGTGTGTGTATATGTATATGTATGTATATATATGTGTGTATATATATATATATATATATATATATATGTATATATATATTTTGTCTATCATTCTCCTGACACCAAGATCATACAATAGGTTTCCCCCAAACTCTAGCACTCATGGTTGGCCCTCAGTTAGCTCAATAAAAACTGCACTTGGATCTCACGGCCTTTAATTCAAGCAACATTTTTAAAAAATTATTAAAATGCTTGTCTTAGTTCAGGATGCTATTAAAAAAATACCATAGATGGGGTGGCTTAAACAACACACGTTTATTTCTCACAATTCTGGAGGCTAGAAAGCTCAAGAGAAAGGCGGTGACAGGTCTGCTTTCTGGTGAGAGCCCCCTTCCTGGTTTGCAGAGGGCCATTCACTGTATCCTCACACAGCAGCAAAGAACAGAGCACAGGGTGAGAAAACAAGTTCTGTGTTTCTTCTTATATGGGCACAAACTCATTCATGATGGCTCCACTCACAGGACCTGATCAACTTTCAAAGGCCCCATTTCATAACACCATCACACTAGGGGTTAGGATTTCATCATATGAATTTAGGGGGTCCACATTTAGTTCATAACATCTTATTAAACAAACACTAATACGTTTTCTTAAAGGACATTTTAAAAATGCCCGTCTTTATAAATATTCTGTCTCATGCCCTGCTATCCACATTTAACTTTGCACTCTAAAATTACTTGTCAGATCTTCAATTTTAGAAACAAAGAAATAAAATTTTTAAAATCTAGTTCATATAGCTAGTATAAGTCTGAACAGACTTAGTTGTCCTTCATAATCAAATATCCCAATATCCTAATTTCTTAAGGGACAGATGCTAATTACTCATATTACATTTCCATCTTTGGCTTGCTTAGGCTTTGCTTCACATTATCATAATACAGAGACCTTGCCTGGTCAAGCAACCCTAACTGAACCTTTGCATGGATTTTTGAAGGGGACATAGAATACTGAGGTGAACTACTAGCTGAATGTAGTAGCGTATATTCAGAAGTAACACACATTATTTTCAATTTCATTTGGCTAAGCAAGTTACTAGTATTAATATGGCTGCTCCTGCTAACAAGGTGTGCCTCTTTGGAGAGGAACATTTTTTTTTTCTTTTTATCTAGATTTTAAAAAGGAAAAGAATGGGGGAGGGGGTTCTTTGACAGGAAGACACGATGTTAGGTGATCTGTGTGCAGAGGGGCCTGAGCGCCCCTCATTTCGCTGACAGGCACCTCTGTGCAGCGACAAGGGAAGGCATCTGCTGTTTCAATTTTGTCTCCAGAATTACTTAACACCTGCACCTCTCTAATTTCATTCCAAATTCCTAACCAATAAGAGAATGTGTTCCTTCAGATCCATTTCCGGAGCGTGAGTACTCCTGGCACCCTGCCACTGGCCCCAGGAATCACTTGAGAGAACGGGCCCTTCTGGAATGAGGTTTTTGTTCTGAGTTCTCTACTTGTATAGAAAAGTCCCTCAGTAGAAATCTGGTATGTCTATTCAGAACAATTCACAAAAGGGGAGACCTATAAACATTCTGAAGACAAGGTTCGCTTTAATAAATTAGCAATTACCTTAAAATGATTATACTCTCGTGCTTCCTCCTCCTCCACACCCTGGGAGCACTAGGTGGAAAGGAACATTTTAAGGTGCAGATTGGGCCTTGATATGGAAAGTGCAGAGGTATATATTCTTCCCAAGGAAGGACTTGCAAATATTAGGAAAAGTAGTACATTCTATCATACTATAAGAAAAGTTTCTACATTGATTCATTATGAAGAATTCTACTTTACCTAAGTTGTAATTTTTTTTTATTTATTTTTCTCATATAGATCTCATAACTTGTATTAGGTCATATCATCTTTTACTGTACGATAGAATTTTAAGCAAAAATAATGGTGTATTAACAACAATTATATAGATATGAGAGAATACTAATCTTTTTTTCAATTACAATTGGCATTCAAAATTATATTAGTCAGGTGTATAGCTTAGTGGTTAGACATGTATATAACTTACAAAGTGATACTCTCATATAGTACCCACTTGACACCATGTATAATTATTACAATATTATTGACTATATTCTCTATGCTATACTTTATATCCCCATGACTATTTTGTAACTACCAATCTGTGCTTCGTAATCCTTTCACTCTTTTCACTCAGTCCTTCAATCCCCCTCCTATCTGTCAATCATCAGTTTGTTTTCTGTATCCATGGTGTGTTTATTTTTCTGTTGTTGTTGTTGTTGTTGTTCATTTATTTCTTTTCTAGGTTTGACATATAAGTACGATCATATGGGATTTGTCTCTGTCTGACTTTTTTTCAGGGTATTAGCTTAATTAGAGGGTATTAGCTTAATACTCTCTAGGTCATTCCATGTTGTTATAACTGGTAAGATTTTATTCTTTTTTAATAGTCTATTGTATGTATGTACCAGTTCTTCTTTATCCATTTTTCTATTGATGGGCACTTAGGTTGCTTACATATCTTAGCTATTGCAAATGATGTTGCAATGAACATAAGGACACATATATCTTTTTAAATTAGTGTTTTGGATTTCTTCAGATAAATGCCAAGATGTGGAATCACTGGGTCATAAAGCAGTTCTATATTAATTTCCCTGTGGAACCTCCATGCCATTTTCCATAGTGCCTGCACCAACGTGCAATCCCACCAACAGTGCACAAGTGTTCCCTTTTCTTCACATCCTTGCCAACACTTGTTGTTTGTTGATTTATTGATGACAGCTATTCTGACAGGTGTGAGGTGGTATCTCATGGTGAATTTTATCTGCAGTTCTCTGATAATTGGTGACATTGAGCATCTTTTCATATGTCTATTGGCCATCTAGCTATATTTCCTCTTTGGAAAAATGTCTATTCACATCCTCTGACAATTTTTTTTAATTGGGTTGTTTGTTTTTTGGTGTTAAGTTGTATGAGTTCTTTATAAATTTTGGCTGTTAACCCCTTATCAGATGTATCACTGGCAACTATTTTCACCCATTCAGTAGATTGTCTTTTCATTTTGTTGATGGTTTCCTTTGCTGTACAAAGTGTTTTTAGTTTGATGTTGTCCCATTTGTTTATTTTTTTTCCTTTTGTTTCCCTTGCTGGGGAGATATATCCAAAGAAAGATTATTAAGACTGACGTCAATGAGTTTACTGGCGATGTTTTTTTCTAGAAGTTTTATGGTTCCACGTCTTCCATTTGAGTCTTTAATCCATTTTGAGTTTATTCTTGTGTATGGTATAAGGAAGTGGTCTAATTTCATTTTTTGCGGATATCTGTCTAATTTTACCAACACAATTTCCTGCTGAGACTGTCTTTACCCCATTGTATATTCTTGCCTCCTGTGTCATAGATGATTTGACCATATAGGCGTGGGTTTATTTCTGGACTCTCCAACAGAATACTAATTTTACTCTGTCTTCCTATCACTTTCGTAACCTAATTTTACCCTGGACTCTTTTTTGCTTACTTGTTTTTTCCTAGTTTGAAAGTTAAGATGTAATTTACATCAATACACATTTTTCAAATTTAAGTGTGCTATTTGAATTTGATGTGGTTAACAAATGAATACATTTGTGTAAATCCTAGCACAATAATAATAATAGAACATTTCTCCAAATTTTTTCTTCTGTCCTTCTATAGTTTCCTCTCCTGAATCACAGATCCTGTCAACAATCAATCTGCTTCTTATCATATAGTTTTACATTTATTAGAATGTTTTACAAATGGAATTATATTGTATTTTGACTCCTGCTCACTTGCGTATCGCAGTAGTTAATTATTTTTAATCACTGAGTTGTATTTCATCATATGGGAAAACCACAATTTGGTAATTCATTCTTCAGTTGATAGACACTTAGGTTGTTTCCAGTTTGGGAATACTATAAATAAAGATTTTCTAAACATCTTCATACAATTATTTATATGGACATACACTTTTTTATTTCTTTTTGGTACATACACACAAGTGTGATTGTTGGTACTCCTAGTAAATATATGATAACCTTATAAGAAACTACAAATTTTTTTCAATTCTTGCTTTACATATATTGATCCCTGTTATTAGTGAAATGTATATTTATATACATTGGTTCTTTATCATTATGATGTTACTCCTTCAACAATTATTGATTTTAAACTTACTTTCCCTGATATTTTTAGAATTCAAATTTCCATATGATTTTTCTCTGCATAGCATCCTTTTTCTTACTAATAATAGTCTCTTACTATTATTCTTATTGTGCGTTTGTATTTAAAGTCCATCTCAAGCAGCACATAGTTGATTCTTGGTTTTTATCCAGTCTGACATTCTCTCTGCCTATTGATTGAAAGCATCAATAGCATTTAATGTAATTATTGATAGTATTGTGTTTATTCTACCAATTTGCTCTTTTTGTCTCAACTGTTTTCTTTCCTCTATTCTTTCTTTCTTGTCTCATTTTGTGTTGATTTTTTAAAATATTTTTCATTTATCTATAGTATTCTTTCGATATTTTTATTTATATTAATTTACTTAGTGTTAATGTTAAATTACTTAAGGTAAAATATAGGAATGTTAAAACAGTATATTTCTGTTTCTACCATGACTCCCCTTCTTGGGCAGAAATAAGGTTTACCATCTCTGTGATTTCTTTGCTGCAGAAATACTCATAATTTCCAACTACTCTATGATTTTCAGTTCCATCCTAAATTTGTTTAACAGTTCTAACAGATTTTTGGGGAGTCTTTAGGGTTTTCTGTATATAATATCATGCCATCTGCAAATAAATACAGTTGCACATCTTCCTTTCTATTCTGGGTGACTTTTATTTCCTTTTCTTGCCTGATTGCTCTGGGTAGAACTTCCAGTACTATGTTAAATAAAAGTTGAGAGACTGGGAATTCTTGTCTTATTCCTGATCTTAGAGAGAAATCTTTCACCTTTTAACTGTTGATGTTAGCTGTGGACTTGCCATAGATGGCCTTTATTATATTGAGTTATAGTCCTTCTATACTCAAATTGTTGAGAGTTTTTATCATGAAAGGATGTTGAATTTTGCCAAATACTCAGGATATTTTGCATCTGTGTTCATCAAGGATATTTGACTTGTAATTTTCTTTTCTTGGACTGGATTTCATTCTTTCTATGAATGTTACATTATCATATTTTTCCTTTATATTACCTATAGCTTTTCCACCTCTCAACGTTTATCTCCAACATCTTTAGCACTGATGGCTATAATTTCCAACCTGAGTTTTCTGTCTCTGGGGACTGGTCAGTATCCTGTAGTTGTTTGATATTAAATTCTCTTGTTTCTGTGTATTCTTAGATACTTCTCAGTGTTTTTAAAATGTCCTTTTAATTTTAGTTTAGTTTTATAGTTGTTTTCTATTGTGTGATTGCAGGACCACTTCATTTATTCCCCTGTACATTCTTTCTTCTTATTTTTACTTTATCATTTTTAACTTTTATAATTGCTGTAATAATTTGGAGGACATTGGGAAATGTGTAAATCAGTGTGTTTACATATACTTGTAATATATTCAATATTTATTAATATATGTTTTGCAATAAAAATATTCACATGAAACATAATTTTCATAATCTAGTTGGAGATTCTATATTAGAAAAAAATGTGAATATTCTATAGGTATTAACACAGAAGAATTTATTTCATGATGTCAAAACCTGGAGAAAGAATACCTAGCCATGCCCAGGTGGTCTGAAACACTGGAAAATTGTGACCTTATTTGAAGCATGAGATGTTGATATCTCTGGATACCGCCACTGTGGCTTCCATTGGAAACTCCTCAGTGCCCATCACTTTTTTTCCTGTGTGCCACCCAATCTTGCCCTCCTACTGCATAGGCTCCATTCCTTCCACATTCTCATATACCCTCAGTTTTGTGGCTGACATATCTTGGCATGTTCTTTATTAAATACATTCCCATCTTATGTTCCCAACCTTTTAGCTGTTTTAATACTGTTCAATGTTAGGAAGACTCATATAATAAAAGGTATGAGACTGGTTTATAAAGAATCCTGGAGGTGATTTCCCCAGATTGTCATCCTAAATGGTGGATGTATAATGATAACAATTTTGATGACCTTTGGGAATGTGTCAGGCATGGTTACCCACTATTCACTTATTTTTCACTATCTGTTTATTAGTTCCAAGGAAATACAAAAGTTCCTTCATGCCTCTCAAAGCCTCCTAAGAATGAAATCACCCTCCTTGTCTACTCATATATATCAAAACCCAAAACAATCCCATATGGCCTCAGAACAGGTAATCTTGCTCTCCTTAGCCATTATGTTACCATCTCCATATATCTCCTTAGGGGAGACACTGGTTAAAAAGAGCAAAGCTACAGAAAGCATGTTGAATAAAGGGCCTCAAGAATGAGAAAGACAAGAGATTTGAAGAAAAATGGTGAGTTGAAAAAGATACAATATGGCATTTAGTACAAACTTGTTGACAGAGAGGCATTTGAAGGCAATCTCCACACAGCCAAAAATCAAGAGTGCCCTTATGTAAAAACAAACAAACAAACAAACAGACAAACGTGAGAAGAGTGACCAATGAGATAAGTTCAGAATGTTGGGGAAAAGGTTGAGTCAGAGAATGTGGAATAGAGATCAAACCAAGAGCAAGTTAAGAGGCTCTGGAAGGCACCTCAGTAGGAAAGAGATGTTTAAGTGTAGTGTGAGCCTGGGAGATCAGTGTATCAGACTGCAGCAAAGAATTAAAGGCTATTGGACATTCCTCATCATTTCAGTTTGTGAAATACAAATGTTCTACATTACTTTTTTTTAGGAATAAACAATCTTGAACACAAAACTAAAACATAGAAACCCATTTTACTGAGTTCATTATCGTATTTGCTCTATCATTTAATGTATCTTCATGTTTAGATGTTTTATTTTGATTCATTCTAGCACAGTGATAATGTTTATGCTTAATTATAAAAATATCTTCTGATGAATACTTTTTTCCACCTAAAAGTCAATAACCTCCACATAGAGCTGCTTGTTTAATTCTCTTTTATGTAGGATGAACATTAAGTATTGTACGAGATATTGACCAATTAATGGTTTATTTTTAATTACCTATATTACTTTCTTTATAAACTCAGTATTACTCAGGAGGAAGAGATGAAGAGTTAATTTGAAGTGAGAGAAAACCCCAGTAAATTTTACAGAGACTCACATTTGAACTCTCTCCAGGAAAAACTTACACTGAAAACAAACAGGTCAATATATCCATAGGAAAAAAAAAGGAAAATTAGAGGAGTAAAGGATAAATATAAATATTAGTAAAATATGCAAAAAGTTATTACTTCCTTACTTTTGTTTTCCTTTTTCCATTGATTGATTGGTTGATTAGAGAATAGAAATGGATGTTTTTTGTTGTTTTTTTTCTTTATGCTGTGCACTTTGTTGAACTGGTCTCAAGTCAGTGTACAGGAAAACCCTGGCTGCCTCCCCACCTCAGTCCACTCCCAGGGAGACCAAAAGTCTTCATATATTTCAAATTGGAGGAAAAAGTGGGAAGCATGGTAGCTGATCATACAAAAGAAAAGAAACAAAAAGAACAAGTATTAAGGCAAAAATTTAAAAATATTTGGACTACATCGTTTACACAAAAGCAATGCTATCATCACTCTCCCATGTGACTCAGGCTTGGACTGGCCTTTCTTAGGGAGAAGTGGGCAGCTTTGGGGCAGGCAAGGGATTTCCTATAACAATGCATTTCACAATATTTGGAATGACAGTTAAAAAAATAGAACAATGTATAATCAAAGTCCTCAGCCACATCGCAGAACCTTGGGGATGCTCGCTCCAACCAACTGCCGTCACCTTTACCTTTACAGTTTTTAAATCCTGAGTCAAGGGCCAAAACAAACAACAAACCAAATAAAGCCATGCCAGTCTCACTTTGTTTTCTGCCAAAGTTAGGTTTTGTCAAGAAAGGGTATAACCAATTAACAGTCTGCCCAGAAGCCTTTGCGGTAGATGATTGAGGGGAAGGACTCCTGCTTGCTGATCCACATCTTCTGGAAGATGGACTGTGAGGCCAGGATGGAGCCACAGATCCACACGGAGTACCCAGGAGTACTGGCGCTCAGGGGCGCAATATCTTGATCTTTATGGTGCTAGGGGCCAGGGCGGTGATCTCCTTCTGCATCCTGTCAGGGATGCTTGAGTCCACGGTGGTCCCACCAGACAGCATTGTGTGGCATAGAGGTCCTTGCAGATGGCGACATCACAGTTCATGATGGAGTTAAAGGTAGTTTCGTGGATGTCACAGAATTCCGAGCCCAGGAAGGACAGGAAGGAAGGCTGGAAGAGAGTCTGGGGCAACAGAACAGCTCATTGTAAATGGTGATAACCTATCCATCAGGCAGCTCATAGCTGTTCTCCAGGGAGGAACTGGAGGCCCCAGTGGCCATCTGCTCCAAGTCCAGGGTGACGCAGCACAGCTTCTCCTTAATGTCACCCACATTGTCCTGCTCAGCGGTGGTGGTGAAGTTGTAGCTGCATTCTGTGAGTATCTTCATGAGGTTTTTCGTCAGGTCCCCGCCAGCCAGGTCCAGAGGTAGGATGGCATGGGGCAGGGCGTACCTTCTGATATGGGCACAGTGTGGGTGACCCCATCACCAGAGTCCATCACTATGCCAGTGGTATGGCCAGAGGCGTATAGAGACAGCATGGCCTGGATGGCCACGTACATGGCTGAGGTGTTGAAGGTCACAAACATCATCTGGGTCATCTTCTCATGGTTGGCCTTGGGATTCAGAAGGGTATAGGTCAGCAGCATGGGGTACTTCTTAGGGTCCACAGGTGGCTCATTGTAGAAGGTGTGGTGCCAGATCTTTTCCATGTTGTCCCAGTTGGTGACGATGCTGTACTTCAGGGTCAGAATATCCCTCTTGCTCTGAGCCTCATTGCCCACATACGAGTCCTCTGACCCATGTCCACTATTACATGTCCTGGTGCTGGGGTGCACCACAATGGAGGGAAAGATGGTCAGGGGGCATTGTGGCAGGCAAAACCAGCCTTGCACATGCTGGAGCCGTTGTCTACCACAAGGGCAGTGATAGCATTAGCCAAGGTGAGCTGGAGACGGTGTAGACTGGTGGCAGTGGTGGAACAACAAAGGTGAGAGGCCAATGTTCGCGGTCGGATGTGATCTCGTCAGTGCATTTACTCTTAACAGAAGAAATTGCGTTCTGTTTGAGATAATTGTAATAGCCATGTTTCTAGTTTCGGTATTGATGACTTGGCTTCCTTTCATGTACCCTACTCCAGTCCTCATCCTTGTTTACCACCTTAGGTGTATCATTCCCCTTCAGGAGGGCATGTGATTCATATTGTACAATCTGATTATATTAAACTCATCTTCATTTCTTGCCTACATTACAAGGAGCTTTGTCTTCCTACCATAACCACCAAAAAGGGTCCTGCTCACAGTTCTAACTCTCTCTCTGCCTGATCACCTTGCCTCAGTGCTGCCCTCTGGCCCTGTAGGGTGTGCCGTGTCTCTTGTTTCCAGGGCCCCATAAATATAATAAAATGTCTCCTTCATGACAGTTATTTCCACTCTGCATGTCTTAAAATACATGATTAATACAAATTTTAGGTACCTTTAAAATTATAATGGTATAAGTAAAGGTTACATTATTCTTGTACGTAGTACTATATAAAGGCCCATATACATCACACGGTTTGCACATACTCTGTGCTTATGAAAAAGTTTGCATCCCATAATGAAAACAAAGGGGTAGGTTTAACATTTTGTATTTTACTTTATATATTAAACTCAGTGTTGGTGAACCTTTCATTGTGGGAAGAAATAACAGGCAGCTATTTTTAATTGTCTCCTCAGTCCTCTCTACCTTTACTTAAGTTGATATACTTACCTAAATTTCTCCAAGAAATATCTAGTTCACTTGGCAAAAATTGCCTTAAATTCTCTACATACTTACTTTTTCTACATCCATCCATACTTTTTACATTAATGTGAGGTGCACCTAGCTAGACACAGAGTTCCTCATTCTGCCCAAGATTAAATCTCTACTTTTTCATAATGCTTGGCTGTTAGTTAATTCTTTCTCCTTTAGCTTTAAACATCTCACTGTATGTGTGAATTTATTTTAAGAAACTAGATTAAACTTCACATACATGCAAATTATGTCAAATATATTACACCTTTAAAAATATGTATTTGATGCATACAAAATAATTTTTCATGAAGGTTCATTTTGAATTTTGTAAAGGAATATGAGCATATTTATTCATATTAATAGGTTTCCTATTTAATCATTTATGAAGTGCTTATTTTTGTATTTTACTCATTTTTGTTTGTTTGTTTTGTTGTTGTTTTTCTTTTTCTATTTTTTTGTTCCTTTGATAGGTGGAACAATCAAACTCATTTTATATTTTTGGATACTTGTCCTTTTTTAGTTAAAATACATAGCAAATAATTTCCCCTAGTTTACAGCTTGTTTTCGACACTTGTTGCTCAGTTCTTAATTTGCAGAGAGAACACAAATCTTTTTAATGATTGGCACATTTTGTATTTTGTCTCAGAAATTTTCCATACTTTAAGTTCATAAAAATATTTATTCTGAGTTCATAAAATATTCGTTTTTTTCACATTTAAGACAGAAATCCACTTATATTTGATTTTTGGTACTATTTAAGAAAATGAACCATTTTTGTTATTTTTTTTTTTTTGTCATTACAATCAATTATATTAGCACCCTTTAGAGATTAAGTCATTCTTAGAACACTAATCTTCATCAACACTTTTGTCATATAAAAGTTTTCATATATGCATGAGTCTGTGCCAGGGCTCTATTCTGTTCCATTGATTTATATGCCAGTTTCTTCACCAATATTTCACTTTCTTAACCATAGAGTTATAAACACTTGATGTATTATGGACATGTTCATTCTTCCTTGTTCAACTTTGCAGGAGTATTAGAATATTTTTATCCAACATCTATTGAGTTTTCCTACCCACTGACTTAGAATGTCACTATTTTTATGAAGGCCATTTATATGTTTTATGAAGTTTTATAATTTTTTTATAAAGGGCTATTATGCAATTTTTAAAGTTAATTCAATGTATTTTAAATTTTGGTGCTGTCAGAACATCATTTTTAACTTTAACGTCCTAAATAATTTGGATTTATTATATATTAGATTAATGTGACAGTCTCAATAAACCCTCTTATTGATTCTAATATTTTTCCTAAATATGTTACTGTGTTTTTACAGAGATAATTTTATCATCTTTGTATAAAGACATTTATTATAACATTTTTTTCATTATTTGATGAATAGTATGTCTTGTAAAATGTAGGAAATAGAACGTTTGTCTAATTCTGATATTAGAGTTAATATTTTTACTTTTAAAATTTACAGTTTTTGTTTGACATAATTTTTTACAAATATCTTTTATCAGATTAAGAAAAATTCAGCTATGACGTTTGAACTTTTTCAAACATTTTTTGCATCTATTAAGCTGTTTTGTTTGTTTTGTTTATCAAATAATGCATAAATTATATCAATGTTTTCTAATATTGAAGTAATCTGTGTCTCAGTGCTAAAATCAATTTATCATAATGTGTTGCTTTGTATATATTTCTTCATTTAGCTTGATGTAGTATGTTAATAATTTTGTATACCATTTTTATGAATCAGAATATTTTTTTAAATTCTTTCTGACTTTTTTGCTGCACATGATGCTTATAGTAATCATTCATTTTTGAGTATATCAATACTTTGTTTTTTACATAACTGCATGATGTTGCATTTATAAACACACGATATGGAATCAAAGAACTCAGACTAACCCACACAAACTTGAATCAATCTTGATAAAGAAGAACAAAGTTGAAGGACTTGTACTTTCTGATTTCAAAACTTACAATAAAACTCAATAGTCAAAATAGTGGGGGTACTGCCATGACAATGAAGACATGATCCAATGGGATTGAATTGAAAGTTCATAAATAAACCCAGACATTTATTGCTAATTGATTTTTAAGAACAGTGTCAAGATAATTCAATGAAGAAAAAAATACTCTTTTCAAGAAATCATAAAGAAACAATTGGATATCTACATGCAAAGGAAGGAAATCGGAACCCTATCTCACACTGTATGTGAAAATAACTCACAGCAGATCAATAACCTAAATATAAAAGTTAATACTGTAAGATCTTAGAAGAAAATATAGGAATAATCTTGTAATTGACAAGACATTCTTAGATATGACACCAAAGCATGAGCAACAAAAGAAAAAAGATAGATAATTTAATAAGAAATATAAAAATAAATAAATTTTATCAAAATTTGAATGTTTGTGCATTAAAGAACATTATCAAGAAAGTAAAATGGCAACCTACAAAATAGGGAAAGTATTTGTAAATTATATAACATGATATGAGATATCATGTATCTGATAAGAGATATCCAGAATATGAAAAGAACTCCCACTATTCAATAACAACAACAACAAAATTAAAACCCATTAATAAATGAACAAAAGACTTGAGCAGACTTTTTCCAAAAGAAGATATGCAAACAGTCAATACGCACATGAAAATATGTTGGTCGTTGTTATTCGGTAGGGAAATTCAAATCAAAACCACAGTGAGGTACCACCACTTTTGATTATTGACAACAATAATCAAAAACTTGGAAAATAATGAGTGCTAACAAGGATGTGGAGAAATTGTAACCCTCATACGTTGCTGGTGGGAAAATCATACAGCTAAAGTGGAAAATAGTTTGGTGGTTTCTCAAAAAGTTAAACATAAAATTAGCATATTTAACAATTCCACTACTAGGTATATACTTTACAGGAACTCAGGTTCTGTGTTCACAAGTACACAATTGAATATGGTACAGAATTGAACACAAGTACACAAACAATTATTGTACATGTATCAATGCTCATATCAACATTATTCCCAATAGCCATAAGGTGAAAACAACCCACATTTTCAACAATGGATGAATGGAGAAACAAAATGTAACACACACACATAAAGAATAGGATTCTGTCATAGAAAGAAAGACATACTGACACCTGCTACAATGTGGATGAATACGAAAATATGCTAAGTGTAAGAGGACAGACATACACATATCTGTGATTCTATTTATATTACATATCCAGAATAGGTAAATCAATAGATCAAAAAGCAGGTTGATGGTTGCTAGGTAATAGGATAAAGTAGGAATGTGGGTGACTTTAATGGTATGCAATTTTCTTTTGGGGTGATGAAAATGTTTTGGAACTTGATGTAAGTGGTAGTTGTACAATATTGTGACTGTATCACTGAATTATACATTTTAAAATGGTTAATTTTATATTATGAAATTTCACTTCAGTAGAAATAAATTCCCAACCCAGTGTTTTTTCAAGTACTTTATTTCTTTCTACATACCGTGTTTCCCCAAATATAATATAAGACCGGGTCTTATATTAATTTTTGCTTCCAAAGACACACAAAGAAAGAGCTGATGGTCTGGCTAGGTCTTATTTTCAGGGAAACATGGTAGTTATTTTCCCCGTTACAGTCAGGGCTAAGATCAGGACACAGACATTTCCTTAACATGTCCCTTAGTATGGCAGTTTGTTTTTGCTTCCCTAGAGCTCTCATAGTTGATCCTGCTTTACAGTGATTCCAGATTTATATTGATATTTTCATTTGGACAGACCTTCAGGTATTTGCTTGTTCCTCTGCATGGATCCTGTAACAACCTGAGTTTTAGAAAACCAAGCATTATATTTTCTCCTGGCAAAGTGCCAACCTAAGGATTCATCCTTTTAGGTTTTGACCTTTGAAATTGTCTCTAACTTTTTTGCCACCTCTCCTCTGATATATCTCATGTATTTTAAATAGAATTTTAGGTATTTTGTACCAAGTTTTGTTGTTGCTGTTGTTTTTTAGTCTCTCTAGGCTACTAGATTGCCAAAAATTAAGGGTCATACTTCTTTGGCATTTACTTATTCTTCATCTGTTGATGATGAAAATGGTTATTTCCAGGGTTGTAATGATTTTTATTGCAAAATATGGATTTATATTACAAAATCCAGTAAACAGTTTTCTCCCCTCTTCTTTTTACATCTTGGTATCTGAAGATTTGCCTACTCTTTCTTCATCATCAAGAATTTAACTCTTTCCTAACTATCCTTCCATTTGCTGAACACTGACTCTTTTCTTATATCTGTGCTTTTTTTATGCATGCCATTGATTCTGCACTTTGGCTATACATCATAATCACTTGGGAACATTTGAATCATATAGTTGTAAATACTTAATATAAGCTTATTACACCAAAACATATGGTGGCATATCTGTGTATCTTTTTTTTTTTTATATTTTTAATCTCTAAATTGCTTCTGATAAGCAAATCCTCTATACCATCATATATCGTTTTATTTTGATGATATTTATTCCTGGGTAATATTTAGCTCTCTATATACTTCAAATTCAGTAAGTGTAACACTGAACTCATGAACTTTTAACATTACCTATTGTTCTTTCTATATTGTCGGTCTAGTTAATAGCACTACTACCCATTCTGTTATCTAAGAAAATAATTTGGTGGTGTATATACTTATTCTCATGTATTAAATGTACATTATGGCAATTATTGGCCATCATGAAACAATGAGTCAATTTCTAAAGAAATGAATTTTAAAAATTATGAAATTTAAGAATTAGTAATAAAAGAGTTCTTCCAGATTAAAGCTACCAAGTTAAATTGACAAAGGAATAGTCAGGAAAGCCAAGTAAAAAACCAATAGTCTATGCCCAGAGATAATTATTGATCATAGAGTGGGATAACTCCAAGCTGTCGAAAAAAAAAAAGCCTCATCGATTTGTAAAATTTGTTGTAATTGTTTTAGGAGTGTGACCTGAAAATTTAAGACTATGATCGAAGAGAAAGTCCAGTTCTTCCTACTCAAAAACTCATTCATTAAATGGCACTAGAAGTTCTCAGAATTTACCTGCTTAAAACCATCACCTTGCTTTTTTTTTTTAATTTCTATTTTTGTTGTTAGGCTTTCACCACCTTTATGTTGTCCATTATCATATGGATTTCAGAGTCTAAATCCCTGAGCAGGGGATAGTGTATCAGGAGGTGAGGCAGCAATGTCTTTAACAGATTCATTGTTTCCATGTGGGACATCTTTGTAAATTTGGAAGTTTATGATAAAGAATAGAATTTGGTTGAACCAGACTTAGAAGTGATAAAATGTTTCTGTGGACTCTGATAGTGATGGTAAAGATAGAGAGAACAGGTACAGGGGACATGGGATTTACATCTTTTTACTTTCAGCGGTCCGGGTACTTGTTGACAGCCTCTAGCATAGTGAGGTGCACCTCATCTGGATAGCAATTCCTGGTCAAACTCTTCTGGGTATAAATGCTTGGAACTCCACAGTATCTTAGTGGGCCTGTGGGCATCATCAAAATTCCCCACCTGTTCCAGCTGTTTAGGAGTCGACAACTGTGAGGGATCACAGGTACATGGAAGACTAACTACAAAGCAATCTATTAGCCTTAAGATTGTGTTTCTGTGTGTAGAAGCACAGTAAGAATTACATTGCCCAAAGTGTAGCCTTTGTGCTAAGTCACATGTTTTAGCTCAGTTCACCAAAGTTACTTACTGACATTTCTGGTACAAAAACAACAACAAAAACAAACAAACAAACAAACAAACAAACAAGCAGCAACAACAACAACAAAACATTAATAATAATAAAAAATACTCTTTTATTACTCTTTGTCTATCTCCATCCAGGAATATATTGGGGCAGGGTGATGAATTTGCCAAGACATGATTAAAATATTCTTATCTCCCTGCATAATCTCAATTCTTCCTATTTTCTCACCTCTAAGAAATATAACCAACTAGAATTAGTAACCAACCATCCTGCAAAATGGGGTGATATACTCTATTTCCTAGAAAATAAGACCGGGTCTTATATAAATTTTTGCTCCAAAAGACACATTAGGGTTTATTTTCAGGGGACGTCTGATATTTTTCATGTACAACAATGTATATTTATTCAAATACAGTCATGTTATTTTCTTCTGGAACATCGTCATAATGTACAAAATGCATCTGTCTGGCTGACAATCTTAACTGGGGTTTATTTTTGGTGTAGGTCGTATTTTCGGGGAAATACGGTAGGAGTCTAAAATAACCTCCATATGTCAGATGTGAAAGTGAGGGTTGATAGCAGTCCCACAATAGACTATATAAAAGAAGAACATATGACCTTGGGGGATTGAGAAGAAAATTATTTTTTTGTGATATGGGATCTGTTACTTTTACAGAACTGTAAATGTACATTTACCATTATTGACAATGTATGTTCATTATGAGTTTCAGTGTTACTACATATTTTGTCCATGCTCTCAGGGATAGAAACAAGTTCTGTTTATTTCACAATCGAATGTGTAGGATATTTGGAAGGGTATTATATATGACTTCAGTCATAGCTAATTATCAATTTAGTTCATCATCACAGTCAGAGTATTAGGGTTTATGTACAGTAGAGAAGTAGTAGATGGAACTGACTGACCCTCTGAGAATTATAGCAAGAGGACACATAGAAATTGGATACACTGATAGGTGAAAGTTGAAACAAATTTTGTTGAGTTTTAAAAGCATTAGCAGTCAAAACAAGCTGTGTTTCATTTTATTGAATGCTTCTTTTCACAAGTAATTATTAAAAATTATGATTTAATTATCTCAGTGTTCAATGGATCACTGTGTTTCCAGTATTTATCTTTACTATATATACTAAATTTAATGAATCTGTGTAAACAACTGTTATTTTTTCTCAAGAAACAAATTTTAAGGACATTTTAATACAACTGGACATGAATATAGATTCTAATAATAAACCAAAGGAAAAGCTCATTTTAAATTGTGTATTTCTTGCACTTGAATTATCTCATGTACTTAAATGTTAAACATGTTAAGATGTTATTAACATGCCAATTAATGCTTTTCCATCAATAGAAAGCAAATAGCCTCCTTTCCCCACTATTTGTAAAATAAACACTAAAAATAAATATATCTTATGCAAATATATCTGAATTAAATCTAAGTACATACAGCAAAGCATTGACAAAAGTATCTTCCCAATTTCTAGCACAAAATTGTAGCCACAGTGTTGTCTGGAATCCAAAGCTTGTAAGAATTTAAGAATCCACAGGTGATCTAACCTGAAAATTTTCTTCTAGTTATGTATAACATCTTTGTGTGCAATTAAAGAGTTACTCCCTGTCTACTTTGTTCTTCTCACCCCTCCCCGTATCATAATGAACATTTTCTACAATTTTCAGCATATTTTTTGCAATTTTAGAATGGTTTAGAATGGTTTAGAATGGTTTAGACTTACTTGCTAAGGTAGTGCATAGAGTTACCACATATCACACTTCCAAATTTCCCTTCTATGAACTTCTAACACTTATGTGGGAAACCTGTCACAATGAAGAATATTAACACATTCTTATTAACTAAACCCAAACTTTATTAATATTTTCTTAGTTTCGCCTAATATTCATACTCTTTCCTAGGATCTCATTCAGGATACCACATTATCCATAGTCACATTAGGCTCCTTTTAGATGTGACAGTTTTTGACAGTTTTGATGACTTTGACAATTTTGAGGAGGGCTGGTCAGATATTTTGTAGAATGACCTTTATTGAGAATTATCTGTTGTTTTCCTTGTAATACTGGGGCTATGTATTTGCGGTTTTTTGGAGGAGGAAAACCACAGAGGTAAAGTGTCAATTTTATCACATCATACCAAGGATATATACTGTCAACATAACATAATTGTTGACGCTGACTGCTCAGCTGGCTTAGGTAATGTTTGTCAGGTTCTCCACTATAAACTTACTGTTTTCTTAACCCTTTCCAAACATGATTCTTTGGAAGAAAGTCACCACATTTAAGGAATCAAGAGTTTTGCCCTTCCTCCTTGATTGTGGTGTATTTGGAATTTTTCTGCATGGGACATTGATCTAATCCCCTCCATTTATTTATTCAATCAGAGTTTATTTATATCAGTATGCATGATGGAATTTTATTCTATGCTGAGCATAGTCCAGTACTGCTGTTTGTTGTTGTTGCTCAAAACTGTTCCAGTTAGGACATTGGAGGCTCTGTCAGTAGGTTTTTGTGCTCATTTGGCTTAACTCATCCTTGTGTCTTTTGTTTTCTCGTTTGTTTTTTTTTCATTTGTTCATTTATTAGTGCCTTGATTTTGAAATACAAGATCCTCTTGCATATTGGCTGCCCCTGTTCTATAATCAGCCATATCTCCTAGGAGCTTTAATTCCTGTTATTGGAAAATGGTATTAGAAATCAACATTTAGGTGTTAGTAGTAAACTTTTTGCTATTAGTAGTAAACTTTTTACTACAAAAGAAGCCAGAAAATAATTGTCTATATGCATCTATGTCTGTATGCATATAGAATATCTATGATACTATGTTTCTTCGTTATTCAATTGAAGTTAATTACAAATGGTGTATTTAAGACTCTTAAACTCAGAGTTACAGTCCATTTCTTTGTGTGTGTGTGAGGAACAAGGAGTTATATCTAAATATGATATTGAAATGGTAATTAGTTGGAAAGCAAATGGACATTTGACCAACTTAGGATGGAGAGAATGTCTCTTGAGAAATTATATTGACGTTTTCTACTGCTGTATAAAAATTACCATAAACTTACTAGCTTTAAAAAAAAAGCAAAAAACACTCATTTATTATCTCACAGTATTTCCAGATCAGAAATGAAGTCACAGCTGAATAGTTCTCTGTTCAGTGTCTCACAATGCTAATATAAAAGTATTGGCCAAGCTGTGTTTTTATCTGATGCTTGAAATTTTCTTTCTAAGTTCATCTGGTTTGACAAAATTCAGTTTCTTGCAGTTGTATGTCTGAGGTCCCATTTCATTGCCAGCTTTCACCCAGGCACCACTGTTGGCTTTTCGAGGTCACTACTACTCTGTGCCATATAGTTCCTCCAACTTCAAAGTCAGCAAAGGAGAATCTCCCTCATGTTGAATTCCTCTTGAGCTTTATGTCTCCCATCTCCCCCAAGAAAAGTCTACTTTATTTTGTGTTTTCAACTACTTAGATCCAGCCCATTGAAGATAAGCTCCCTTTCTTAAAGGCAAGTATGCCATCTCACAAAATCTAATCATGGGAATGAAATCCATCGTATTCCCAAGTCCCATGGATTATACAAGATGTGTAGACTAGAGACACAAATCTTGGAAACCATCTTAGAATTCTGCCTACCTAGCACAGGTTTGTATTTTGAACATTTAAAAGAGCGTTCTCCAGTTGCAGAAATGGAGACAGTAGGCACTAAGCAGAGAAGACATAGGCAATAGCAAGATATGTAAAGTAAAATTACAAGTTATTTAGTATTAATACAGTAGGAGATTTCCAGTCAGGGCATTTTGGAACATGAAACTGTACATATGTGTTGGCTAGAATTATGAATGACTTCATTTCATTCTAAGCACTCTGAAATTTTTCTATATTTGGTGGAGCATTTTAATCAATGAGTAATGAGGTAAAATTTGTTATATGGATGAAGTAACAGCCGAAGTGATAATTCTGCATGATACCAAGTTACACTCAGAATCAGTAAATAGGCCCAAGCAAGAGTTGACACGGGCCTACAACAAAAAATAATAATAGGGATAAAGAGGCTTGAATAATTAGCTTTGACTGGGGAAATGTTGGTAATAACTTTAGTTGTGTAGGCAACGGAAAGATTGTCCAGGGAAAGGCATGATCAAAGACACAATAGAGGGAAACCTTGGTGTCTATCAGTAGAATTTAAAGTTATTGACTATGGAATCACAAGATATATGTGAAGGTTTGTAGGAGATAAGATTAGGAAGCTGGAAAAGTATCTTGCTGTAAAGTAAGATACTGTAAAGTATCTTGAATGGAAACATGCTGGAAAAAGAAATAATTTATTTGCAATTGAGATTACTAAAGTATTCCACCACTAGTTTTCTTTTTCTTTCTTTTTTTTTTTTTAATTTTTATTGGTTAACAGTGTGTTTCTTCCAGTACCCATCAGCTCCAAGTCAAGTCGTTGTCCTTCAATCTAGTTTTGGAGGTCACAGCTCAGCTACAAGTCTAGTCGCCATTTTCAATCTAGTTTTTTGGGGAGGGAGAGGGGATGGGCATAGCACACTATCCCATGCGGGAGTTGAACCCGCTACCTTGTTGTTAAGAGCTCCCTTGTGCTCTAATCAAATAAGCCATCCAACAACCCACCAGCAGCTCATCGGCAGCTCTTGTCTTCAATCTAGTTGTGAGGGGAGCAGCTCACTGCCCCATGTAGGAATCGAACTGGCAACCCTGTTGTTAAGAGCTCGCACTCTAACCAACTGAGCCATCCAGCCACCCTTTTTCTTTTCTTTTCTTTTTCTTTCTTTCTTTTTTTTTTTTAATGCAGAAACTATGAGAACACAGATACCAAAGATGAGAAATGTAAAAGAAATGCAACAATTGTAGATTTTAAAAGTTTACTTTACTTAGGCTTCAAATGACCAGGATTTAAATGTTTAATCTTTGAACTTTGTAAGTAATCTTGTTCAAATTATGTAAGAAAAATAGTCATGTAACAGTTTCTATCATGAAATTTTGCATACACTGTCTTTAATTCTGGCAAAAATAATGTTAAATATGTATTATTTCGTCTTTGAAACTTACTAGAACCTCTTGCACCATCAATACACTCTTTCTCCCTGCCCACCTAGGGGAAAATGACTGAGGACAAGGAAAGCTATAGGTAAGGAGTGGAATAGTGGGGGGACGAAGACACTACCCTCCTCCATTTTTCCTTTTTCTGTTCCTTTGACTCTGGAGACAGCCATGGATTATGCATAGAGTTGCAAGAAAGCCTTCTCAGGTTTATAAATGATAGGTTTCTATTTGACAGCCATCATGTCAAAACTGAAATAAACTTTATCACTTAATAGAATGAAATATACATCCACCTGGAAAATACGTTTTTATGTTTATTTTTGGATCTAAGATTTCTGTGAATGTATAAGCATCTTGAAGTTTAGCCAGGCTACAGAGATGATCACACATTGTATTGAAATAGCAAAAAATAAACCTGATGTATACAGAATGGAAAGAGAAGTGGGTATATGGAAACTATCCTTTTTATTTTATCCATCTAGATAATTTAATTTTCTTTGTTTTGACATTGTTCGGCTATCTAGATGGATCTACTTATCTGATAATAGTCAAATGTCTATGTTGCTTTATGTTTATATTTAGCTTGAGTCAAGGAAATATTTTTATCTTCTTTACTTTCAAGATATCTCTTTAGGAATCTGAATGAAGAGAGAATTGCCATGGAAAGGTGCAGCAGGGTAGATAGTGAAAAAGGAAGAGGTATGAACATTTCAAAGTTGATTTTAGAATGAACTAACAAGGTATAAAAGAATAAAAACTGCCATAGATATAGAATATAGACCAATTAGTAAGGACCTGTGATCAGCAGAATCACCAGAACTAGATATATAGAGAGAACTCTTTTTATCAGTGCAAGACTTTTCATGAGTACATTGTGTAATCCAACCATGATTATAGACAATACAAATTGACATTCCTCTTATTTTCTAGAATAACCTGTGTTGATTTCACCTTTGATATTGCTGTATATAGTATTTCAAGTAGGTCAGTATTTAAAATTTTAATAAGTTAAGGAAATGGGGTATGGATGGGAAAATAAGGTGAAAATAAGAGATTTTTTTAATAATATGTTCAACGTGTAAAGATTATGCTAAAAACTTATTTATACTTTGCAATTCATAAAGCATATTTGCAAGCGCATTTGATTGTGTCATGATAATTGTCACGGAAATAGAGAGAATGCCCACTATTAATATTTATTGGGTGAGAATTTTATAAGACTTTGGAGAAAATCTTGCTTCTTTCCAGAATAAATAGATATGTACTGAGAACATGTCCCTTGATTTCTGATCCTCAAACTTCCAGAATCTTTTGTTACATGATCTCAATGTAATTTGTCCCTAGGTAGTAGCGGTAGGTGGCAGCCCCCTCTCAGAGTTCCACCCACTCTACTTCCTTCACTTTCTCTTCTCTCGAGTAGTCCTTATCTAGTCTAGAATAGAGAGGAGAAACTGTAAAAGGCTCTTAATTCTAAATTTTAAGCCTGAATTTTTCATGCCTTTGTTTTAGGTATATAAATATTTTCTCTATTTCCTAAACCCAATCTTACAAAGTACAAGACTTACCTTTCAAGATAGTTGTTTGTGACAAGATTTTAAAATTCTCTCAAATGTATAGGAAGGAGAATTCATTAATTACAAATGAACACATTTTAATATTGCCTGACTAAATGAATTTCTTTGAGAGAACAGGGGTAGGGTCACGTAAAAGACAGGGCTGGCAAACAAAAACAGAGGGTAATATTTCAAGATATTATTCCACTACAATAATTTTACAGCTGAGGAAAGTAAGGTTCACGGTAATTATGTTGCATGTGATTATAAAGGCAGCTTGAACTTCCCTTAGTTGCATCTCATCTTTTGATGCAATAATCTGTTTTATCTCACAGAAAAATATACTTGATTGGAGCAATATGAAATTTATGTTCTTCTTTTGAAAACTAAATTTTGATTAGATGGAGATGAAAAGATCTTTGTAGGGCAATGGCTGGTATGACTAGGTACACTGAGAAGGGTGTTACAGCTTGACCATTGGGAAGTTATAAATGGCAAGTGGTATTCTGAGAGGAGGGCAAACAAGGAAACTGGATAAATGGAGTTTTATATACAATAGTATTCATATCCCAGAAGTTGTAAGTAATTTGATCATAGGATACATTTGAGGTGGTAAAAAGGAAAAGAAGAGAAGGATTGGTGAATGTTGTGTAAAATGAGGCTTGTACATATATAGTTCAAGAATAATCTTGTATTATTACTCATTTCAAAGGCAAAGGATTTATGATTTCAAGAGACACACAAAAACATGATTAAATCTGTGATTTGGAAAGAGAATGACTGATGGCAGAAAGTTGAACTAAAATTTCTTGATAGAGCAGTTAGGAAACAACTGGAGTATTCCAAGTGATGGTTTATAGTTGAAATAATTTAAGGCAAGTAGTGTTATGAAGCAAAAAGGCATATCAAGATATATTTAGTAGGAAGAATCAACAGAGTGTAATGGATGATGGTCTGAGAGATTGTGTGTGAACACATTTGATATCTGGTAAATCCAGCTATTCAATAAATGTCCAGTCTCCCGTTTCTTGCAACCTGTGTTGGATTGCCTCTAACATGATTGTACCTCAGCTCCATCTGCCACAGTAGTTGTGTCAGTATAGCTCCTAAAGTAACTGGAATGTGATTTGAAGAGCTGTCATTATGTAAAAATCCAAGAAGAAGAAAACAATATCCATATATACATTTGCCTATATGACCACTTGTTTATATACAAATGTTTAATTTCATACATTTACACAAATAAATTTGGGCATTAGATTAGATTACCCAAAATGTGGATGTTATATCTGTAAATTTAGAAAGTCAGAAAACCATTATGGTATCAAATTAGTGTGCAATTAATATGTGCAAAGCAAAGGATTGGTAAATCTTGCTACTTCCTATAGTTTTACGCTTTGCAAGTTAAAAGCAGAATAGTGTTTATACTAGTAAACGCTAACATCCAATGAGCAAAATCAGTCAAGTTCCTTTGCTGTTTCTCATCCCTACTATTCATTTTGCACATTTTTTTTCAACTGGATAGATAGTAGTTTTAATGGATTAAGTTGATAAGTGCTATCAAGACACTGAAAGCAATTTAAATAAGAAAGAAAATAGAAGGGGAAGGAAAGAAGTATTAGTCCACTTAGAGTTAAATATGAACCACCAATTTCACTCACCCCCATGTGTGGTGTTGAACCCAGTGTAATTTCAAATGTCCTTTGCGTATCTGTAAATACAGTTGGTAGTTCCACTTCACTTGTGTTCTTACTCTTTAGTCATAATATTAATTCAATTGAAAAAACATGTTTATCTCAATAAACAGATAAACCTGTTTATATCTATATAAATAGAATGTGACAGTTACCAAACTGGTACCAGTTAATGTAAAGTAACAAATATCATGATGGTGTTAATAAAATAATAAACAAATCATGTGTTAGGTAAATAAAAGTTTCTGTTTTAAAGCTGTGGTTCTCATTATTAACTTTGCATCAGAATCCTATTGGACGTCCCGGCTGGTGGCTCAGGCGATTAGAGCTCCTTGCTCCTAACTCCAAAGGCTGCCGGTTTTATTCCCACATGGGCCAGTGGGCTCTCAACCACAAGGTTACCAGTTCGATTCCTCGACTCCCTCAAGGGATGGTGGGCTGCGCCCCCTGCAACTAGAAAACGGCAACTGGACCTGGAGCTGAGCTGCATCCTCCACAACTAAGACTGAAAGGACAATAATTTGACTTGGAAAAAAGTCCTGGAAGGACTTTGCACACTGTTCTCTAATGAAGTTCTGTTCTCCTCCCAAAAAAAAAGTTATAAAAAAAAATATTAAAATAAATCCTATCAGAATATTTAAAAATACAAATTTCTGGAATTCCTTTATCCAAAATGTTTACAGAGATTACATATAAGTAAGTATAGGCAGTAGCCCTCGTATATGATTTCCTAGATCATAGTTAATCCTAGCCAACTTTGAGTATTACAGTTTTAAAGAAGGATTGCTTCCACTGTTTAGGCCAGAAATTGTTAAAATTGACTTCACATTTGAATGACCCGGGAACTCTGAATACACCAATATCCAGTGCTATTACAATTCCAGTAAGAATCTCTGGGAGTGGAACACAGCATTGGTATTTTTAAGCTCTCAGGTGATTCTAAGGTACAGCTAAGATTGAGAACTATAGAGTAAAATTTTATTAAATGAAACTACGGTGGACGCAAATCCTCCAAACTGTAGCTAGTATTTGAATGCTTTTTATAGAATTATCTAAATATAAAGGACATTGCCTAGTAATAATCTCTGAATTAAGTTTAAAAATTACTAATGTGATTTGCAATATGACTGCTATATTTGAAGAATGAGTATGATATGTTTAATATTTGTTGTTCTGTGACTTTTACTTGATCTTCAACTACCATGATCTCCCTGTCATTCATGACCAAATTATTTCTGATACGTTGATTATTTTTAAACCTGAATTTGTCATCTACTTTGGTTTCTTGTCACCAGTAAAAATCTAGAGCAGCTTTAGTATAAGGAATTGGAAAGATAGTGTCTCAAATTAATGTTAATCAACTTTGAATAGAATTCCATATTCATTATGATTTAGGAATATGTGACTTTGAGTGACAATTTGATTGTAAAATAGTCCCTTTATTAAGTTCTTTTTATTTATGTATTTATTTTTTTGAGAGTTAAATGATGAAAGTCTTAACTTTTTCCCTAGTGGTAAGATATCTTTCAGCTGAACTGGTGCAACTCTATGCTTATCTCCAGGGATGTCTGCAAGGCTGGTACTAACTTCTGGCCAAGATAAGAATGAGTGGGATGATTAATGATTTTTAATATGCTGTTTAAAGTTAGAATTGTCAGTGATGGCATCCATGGTTGACTTGTTTATTGATGTCTTACAACTGGATTAATTGGTTAAACATCCTAAGTTGTTTACTTGATCAGTGTAGCACAAATGACTCTACTGCAAATCATTGCTTCTAGTGTCCTGAAACCAAAATCTTTTTAAAACATATTGGTAGTTCCTCATGCAGAGCTAAAGGATGTCCTAAGAAAGGACCCGAGGAAGTGTATCTGGAAGTCACAAATATAACAGTGGCAAAAGAAGCCAATGATAAAATAATATATAACATGCTATTCCATTTATATAAAATAAAATTGGAAGCAGGACTAGTCTATGGTTTCAGAAGTCAAGATTAGTCTCATATTAAGGGAGAAAGGAGCAAGTAGTAATTTAGAGAGGCAAGAATGGATAACTAATATGATGATGATTTACAATTTCTTTATCTGAGTGGTTGCTATGAGGGAGAGTTTAAGATACACGTAATTCACTGAACTATACATTTTGGATTTGTGCATTGTTTTGTATGATTTATGTACCTCAATAATAAGTTAACAATGGAGTTAATTACAAATATGCTCTGCACAGTAGGTGAATTCAAAGAAGTATTGCCAATTTTATTAGGTATGAAATGATATTGTAGTTATATAAAAATAAATACATTTAGTTCTAGAAATGCATGATATCTAAAGTATGACATAAAAAGATATGTCTGGCATTTGCTTTAAAATATGTTAACAATGAAAATAAAAAAGATAGAAAAAAGAAATGTGGCAAAATCTTGCTGAAATTGCATGATAGGTATATGGCAGTAAATGGTACTCTTCTATTTATGAGGGTAGATAGTATAATAATACTATTCTATCTGCTTTTAAATATATTTGAATTTTTATAATAAATATTTTTAAAAATCAGTGCCACAATTTTCTAGCCCTCAAACTGACCAAGAATTTATCTCCATCCTTGTGTTTCTTAGCACAGTATATGACACTCCACTCATATAACTAACATATATAATCCTTGATTTCTTCTCCTTCCCTCTCCACACATCTATTCAACTCTAAATCCCTACTGCTTCCACCTTTTTATTACGTAGGAAACCCAACCACCTTTTTACCATGACTACTACCTAAGTTCAAGCCTCCAACAGCTAACCTGGATTGATCCAATGCCCTCATTAACTGGTCTTCTTATGCCCCGTATTTGTCAGCTTCAATCTGTTCTCCATGCTAGATAGAGCTAGAGGCCTCAAAGCACAAATTTAATCACATACCTATCTTCATTAAAATACCTTAGTGGCTCCCCTACTGGACATAGGATAATACCCTGGCAAGTATTTAGGTGCTCAATTGATATTTATAGAACAAATCAACATATTATATTAAAAATTTTCCTTAATCAAAGTGGGGACTCACAAGGGGTACTAGGTTGTACCCCACAAACCTGTGGGGTGTTTAATAACCCTTTAAAATTGGAATTGCCTGTTGGAATTTCCTATACCCTCCTGCATTTTCAGTTATATATGTATACATTTATTTGAAAAGCAAATAGTGCTCTCTGGTAGCCTAATTAACTAACTAACTAACTAACTAACTAACTAACTAACTAACTAACTAACTGAGCAAGCAAGCATTAGCCAAAGAAGCCTCAGAGAAGATCAATAAAGAAGTATGATAATAGCCAAAGATGAGAAGGCCAAAAAAGTAAGATCCTGCAGATAATGAGGTATTGATGTAGGTCAATTCAGGGAAATCTGGGTTTACCACACTGGAGTGAATATGATTTCCACACTCAGTAATATATATATATATATATATATATATATATATATATATATATATATATATATATATATATATATACTTCCAATATACACCAATGAATGGGTTTTTCAGGCCTTTATGTAGTTTTGTGTGCCCTAACTAGGCAGAGGGGTATATATCGGTTGGGATACAGTTGCAAACAGCAGAAAGAAATTTAACATAGGTATATGATATTTATAGAATCTTTAGATGGCCTGTAGGAGCAGGATCAAGACTAATCTAGCCACAGTATCTATGAAGCCTCCACAGATCTATCTCATTGAAACTTCTAGCTCTGCCACAATAAATCAGTTAGGAAATCAGGAAGCTGACATGTAATTTAGGCTTGCAATCCACTCCATCAAAATGGATGACCCATGTACTCTTTCACATTCCCATTAAGAACTTCTGCTATGGCTTCCACAAAAAGTGAAGTGCATCCATGATTACACTCCTCAAAAGAGATAGCAGAAGCACAATCATGGCAGTTACCTCATGCTGTTCTACTCATTTCTTCCAAAATATGGAAAGACAGATATAATTAGAATAATCTATATCTAGATTGGAATAGTAACTGTTAGGAGAGCTGGGAGGTAGAGAATTTAGGTATATATTTCAAATCTGAGTTAAGGAGCATGAAGGCATACTACTCGGATTTTGGAATTAATGTTATTCACGATAATCAAAAAAAAACCCTGTCAAGGGCCATGGAGATAGCAGGATAATGGTTGTTTGTTTGTTTTTACAGCTTTAATCAATAGCTCCCAAGTAAAGAAAATCATAAATCTGAGGGGAGCTAAAGAAGTAGATACATTTCTGGTTTCCTCGATGAAATCAGTGTCATGCGTCATGATACTTATAGATGAATGGGTAGAAGTTCAGAATTTTATATAATTACATAAAAGGATTTTATAAAATATGAAGGCATGTATATAACTAACACCATGTAAATCTGGAGGAAGCATTCTAGAAATGAAATAATTTCATTTATTTTTACATATTTATACTTTAATAATTATTTTTTTCTAAATCAATTATAAATATATTTTGGAAATTGTGTAAATTACAGAAGAAAATCAGTTATTTGTGTATTTTTATGTCTAACCCACTTTGATATATGTTTAGTAAACATATTCTCATGTTAGATTATAATATTTAAGGCTTATTATTGTATTGAAATATTTGTTCCTCATTCTGAGCAAAATAATTTATTTCTTACAGATCACATAGCATGTTTTTAAATAACAGGAAAAAAAGGTTGAACGATGACAGCAACTTGAATTTTATTATTCTATCAATCATTGAGACAAATATACTCATAAAATATGTTCATAAAAGTGTATCTTTTTAATCCATTTTATTCTGGTTTTTTTTTAGATGTCATTGTTGAGGCCAAAAAAAAGTATCATTTTCTTTTTTTTTTTTTTTTTTTTATTAATTAATTTATTTATTAGTTTCAGGTGTACAAAACAAGGTAATACTTAGACGTTCATCATTTATATCCCTCATACTGTGAACCCCCCTCCCCCCATCCACTATCCCTCCGACCTCACACTGAACCATCACATTATATATATAAAATTATAGTTGGCATTCATTAATCTTCATTTATCTTATAGAAATATTTTTAAATATGGATAGGTAGGCATGTTTTGCTTGCTGTTCTCTTCTATGTGATTTCATTAGTTAGATTACTATCAACTTGGAAAACACTCAATATTGTACAGAAATTGAGTCACCAGAATAATATTGAAGCTTTTGCTTTTGGACTGAACTTTTTTAAGCATACAAAATTGCTTAATAGTAAAAGATAGCTTTTTATTAGATATATTTGAATGCAGGAAGCAAATTAATAGACTATATTTGTTTTTCCAATTAGCATTTACAATTTCCCAGACAAGTCTAAAATCAATCACTATAAATATTATATGACATTCAAGTTTAAGGCATGGCCTCTATCATGATAATGACATTTACTACAGAAATTTTAAAACAAACTTCTGTAGCAGCCAAGATGAGTAAAAGCATAATCATTTTGATGTTTTACATGAAAAACAGGTTTTAAAATATTGGCTGAATTGAATCATTTCAGATTGCCTACCACCTGTCATTGCTTTTTCTAAACTAAAAGCATCTGTTACTTTATATGTGAAACTTCTGCTATTGCGAATCAAACTTCTTCTACAAATGACTTTGAGGCCCATTAGCTCATAGTGCAATGGTTCATGTGTTGAAGGTCCAATGAAGTCCATAAAGAAGATGGTGATTTTGTGTTAAAGTTTGATTAAACTGGGGAAAATATGTGGATTGAAGATGGATGGTTTGTTATGGGTCACTACCACAGTCCTGTTGCTCTGTTTATCTTTGTTTCAAGCTTACCCTAAATCAAGATAACTAGCAGAAATATATAACAGAAAATATAAAGAAAGAACATTGAATCACAGTATTAGCTTCAGATGAGTATCGATCCCTGGCCTGCATTCTGAGATAAATGGAAAATCAAAAAAAGTAAACTTCTTTTTTTTTTTTTTTGAATTATCTTGGATCAACTCCTTGGTGCTTTGGTGTCAGCCAGGATTACTTCTGGACAGAAGAAGCAGAAGTGAATTCATATCTAATTCCAGCTTCCCTGGTGGCATCGGGACCATTGACTTGCCTTTTGGTTTAATATATTTATTCCTCTAAGTGATTCAGCTATGTTCAAGTTTGAATTTTCTAGATTTATTTTTTTAATTTTTGTCATCAAGTTTCATTTTCTGCTCCTTAATTTGGAAAATTAATTGAGAATTTTGAAAACTTTAGGTTTTCAATTTTTAATTATTACATGCATGCTTAACCTAAAATTTTCAAACAATATTAAATCCATATGAGTCCAATTCTTCTTTGATCACTCCTCTTTGCAGAAGTAATGACTATTAACAGTTTAGTGTGCATCCTTCCAAATTATTTTTTCCCCTGAGAATATACAAAGCTAGCTTATGAGATATTACATATATAAGCTTTGTTCTGTGGCTAAAAAAAAAAAAAGTTAAATGTTTTCATTTAAATCATTTTTTGGCTGAATGAACTCTATAAATCTGTATTTTTCTTAGGAACTCTAGATGAAGGGCTTGTAGAAATATCATAGATACCATAAGTGGAGAGATACCCACAGTTATAGGCTGTGGATAAATTTGCTAAGGTTGCAGCCTTCAGAAAGTATTTTTCAGTTGGATGAAATACATCAAGAGGTATTACATACCTCTCATCATCTTAGAAAATAAAATAATGCTGACTTTTTCTTTCTAAATAAAAATTGCCACTTGTTACTTGGATCAAACTTCTAAGTAAGCTGTTTTGTTGTTGTTTGTTTGTTTGCTTGTTTGTTTCCTGATGAATAAGGGGCATTTTTCCAGAGAAAAATTCCAAATGTATTCACACATCTTGAATACATATACAGACACTCATACATACACATACTAATAAGAATGAAACTTCTGTTCTCATTCATGCATTACTCATGCAACAGGAAATACTAAAATTTCATGAGAATGTTTCCTGACCAAATCATTTTTTGATAGATGATATTAAGCTTCCCTATTTCCTGGGTTATTCTGTCATATTCCATGATCACTTTTTCATTCCTGGCTTATCAAACAAAACAACAGAAAAAAAATAAAAATGAAAAAACAACAAGAACCAAAAGTTGCTATTGTTACAGTATATTTTCAGGATACTGGAACTGAATACATCTTTTTGTTATAGGGTCGGTAAGGTAGCAAACTCTATCAGAAGCACACCAGTGCTGCCTGGGCACTCAGTGATGGCCAGATCCATGAAAATTCAGGGACAGAAAAGAACATATCTGGAAGAAATAAAGCATCCAAAATTGTTACTGAATCTTTGTCAAATGAATATCTCATTAGGATTCATGATTTGAGATGTTCTAAGAACCTCTCCCAATAAAGAATGTCCAAGATTCTGTATAAAATATTCTTAAAACCCACTTTAAAATTCAAGTCTGATTGGCAAGAGAAGCGTTGATAATCCTGGAGTACACATTTTTTAAAAGGATACATCTAAGTTTTAAGACAATTGAAACTAAATTATGCCCTTTATTCCAGCACCACCAGGTTTTAGTATGCCAGGCACCCAAGACTCTCAGCCTACCCCACCTCTTCAAATCTCATCGCTGTAGGCATTTTATATCCTTGATTCTAACTCAATTTTCTAACTTCTGAAATACTTCTGTAGTTTCGTAAACATATAATCAAACTGTGCTCGGATCATTCTTTTACCTTCACTATCAGCCGAGGACTCTGCCTGCCTACAATCTTCTTCAGTAGTGGATATTTTCCCTTTCTCACCTCCCATTCCCCTATGCTGGATGTTGTTGGGTAGTGCCCACCTTTGTTCCTCATTCCCACACTTCCACATCAGTAATGCTCTCTCCTGCCTAAAAACCATGTCACTACACCATCTTTAATGAGTGCTTGTCTGTCACCTTCCACCCATATTCTATATTTCCTATCACAGTCCATCATTATTTAAGCTGCCAAATATCTGGTGCTTCTTTCCCCTCTACGTGCACCCTCAGCAGTATCTTATCCTGGCTAAACCAACTCTCCGGCTACTCTCAGCCTAAAACTATGCATCTCAATTTATTCAAGAAAAATGGAAAGACATGCTCCTACTTTTCACTTTAATTTCATGATTAATCAAAAACAGGCCCATAGAGCTATCTGTTAATTACACTGTATGTGTGTGTGTGTGTGTATATATATATATATATATATATATATATATATATCCCATTCATCTTCCCACTAAATTATACAATTATTTCATACTTGTTTTCTTCTCAAATCTCTAACACCTTCTTCCCCCCATCCTCATCCTCGGTTTGATTTTTTTTTTATATATTTCATGTAGACAACTAAAACAATCTCAGGTACCTAGTACCTCATCTACCATCTACCTGCATGCATCTCTTTTACCCTGCCTTCTACTTTGTTGCAATGAATGAGTTATCTCTGCTCTCACATAAGGTTGCTCTCCGGACTTGTGTTTTCAATCTTTATTATTCAAAAATATATATCCAGAAATCATCCTTTTCTCCTATATCATTAATTTCATTGATTTTTCATTAACTGAATTCCACATAAATAATACATCATTCATTTTTCTTTTATTACATCATTATCAATACTTTCCATTCGAAATGCAAAAAGTCTTACATATAAATTGTTATATCTATTGCTAGGAACCCATATTTTATCTCACTATAAATTATATATAAAATGAAATTGTGTTATCCATTCTTTGATATTGGTGTTTAGTAATGTAATTTAGATTTTTGATATTTTTATAAATGTTGATAAACATTTAATATTTGTCATTTTTACTTTGCATTATCTCTGTGGAAAATCTTATATGTATATTATGACTTGTTTGTTTACTTCTAATATTTGTAATTTTATTTATTTATTTCCTTTACTGATACTAGTGACTGGGAACTTCAGGAAGTGATGAGTAGAAGTGTTGGTAGGCATGCTTTTCTCATTCCTGATTTGAAAGGAAGTGTTTTTAATATTTTCTCATATTTCTATTTTGCAAGAGACTTTTTCAAATTATGAAATGGCACTAAATTTTATCAAAAGTTGTTTTGATTATATTGCAATTATCATCTTTTTTGTCCTTTTATCTGTCATTATGCTGAATTACATTAGATGATGTTCTAAATTTGAAATGTTTCTGCTATGCAGAGACAAATCTAAATTTGTCAATGAGTCACTATTATGGTTTTATGCAGTTTTATCTTTAATTTGTTAAATTTTTATTTCAAACATTTGTATTTATGATTGTAAGATTGACTTTGGATGTAATTTCCAATGTTCTTATCTGATTTTAGTATCATGATCCTATAAGCTTTATAAAATAGTTTGCAGTTACTCAGTTTTGAAAAAGTTTTTGGAAAACATTTGAAATAACTTGGGAATCTTATGAAAAAACATTTGGTAGAATCCTCAGTATATCCTTAGAATTTTCTTTAGTAAAGACCTATTGATTTCAAACCCTCTCAAGTGTTTGTTTTCTGGAAATATTTTTATATAGCTCTCAAACTTGAATGGTAATCTAGTAGGTTATTCAATTCAAGGCTGACAGTTATCTTCTCTAATAACTTAGAAGATACAATTTCACTACTTTTTGCTTTCATTTTTGTGGTGATAAGTTGCTATGTGTCTACATAAAAAAAAATTGGACCACCTTCTTACAACATATACAAAAATAAACTCAAAATGTGTTAAAAACTTCAAAATATGTTAAAGACTTAAAACTATAAAACTCCTGGAAGAAAACATAGGCAGTAAACTCTTTGACATCACTCTTAATATCTTTTTGGATATATCTCTTCAAGCAAGGGAAACAAAATTAAAAAAATAAACAAATGGTACTACATCAAACTAAAAAGTTTTTGAACAGTGAAGGAACCCATCAACAAAACAAAAGGACAATCTACTGAATGGGAGAAGATATTCACCAACAATACATCTGTTAAAGGGTTTTTATCCAAAACATACATAGAAGTCATACAACTTAACACAAAAAGAAAAACAAAGAAACAGTTCAGTTAAAAATGGGCAGAGGACACAAATAGACATTTCTCCGAAGAGCACATACAGTTGGCCAACAGCCATGAAAAGATGCTCAACATCACAAATCATCAGGAAATACAAATTAAAACGACAATGAAATATCACCTCACACATGTAAGAATGGCTATCATCAATTAATCAACAAATAACAAGTGCTGGTAAGGGTGTGGAGAAAAGGTAACCTGTGCAGTGTTGATGTGATTATAAATTAGTACAGCTACTATGGAAAACAGTATGGAGAATCCTTAAAAAAATTAAAAGTCCCATACAATCCAGCAATTCCGCTTCTAGTTATGTATCTGAAGAAAACCAAAACCCTAATTTGAAAAGATATATTCACCCCTATGTTCAGTGCAACATTACTAGTGATGGCCAAGATATGGAAGCAAATTAGATGTCTATCAGTAGATGAATGGATAAAGAAGCTGTGATATTCATACATATGTATTTATGTGTATACATACACACACACACACACTAGGTCTGAAAATTAAGTTCGTGAACTTGTTGCAATGATGTTGCTAACCTTTTTTGATATCAGAAAATTATTCATCATGAATTTACACCAACTGGACAAACAGTTAACCAAGTTTACTGTTTGAAAGTGCTGAAAAGGCTGCGTGAAAATGTTAGACGACCTGAAGTTTTGCCAACAATTCATTCCTCTTGCATTAGGACAATACACCAGCTCACACAGCATAGCACTGTCTGTGAAGTAGTTTTTAGCCAGTAAACGGATAACTGTATTGGAACACCTTCCCCACTCACCTGATCTGGCCCCCTATGACTTCTTTATTTACCCAAAGATAAAGGAAATATTGAAAGGAAGACATTTGGATGACATTCAGGACAGCAAGAGTAATAGGACGATAGCTATGATGGCCTTTCCAGAAAAAGAGTTCCAAAATTCCTTTGAGGTATGGACTAAGTGCTGATGTCTGTGCATAACTTCCCATGGGGAGTACTTCAAGGGTGACCATAGTGATATTCAGCAATGAGGTATGTAGCACTTTTTCTAGGATGAATTCACGAACTTAATGGTCCAACCTCATACACATATGTGCACACACACACAATGGGATATCATTCGACAATAAAAAAGAAAATGAAATCTTGTCATTTGTGACAACATGGATGGGCCTAGATTGTATTATGCTAAGTGACAAATCAAACAAAGAAAGTCAAATACTCTCTGATCGCACTTAAATGTGGAAGATAAAAATAACTAAATAAGTAAATGAGTACACAAACAAAAGAGAAACAGACACACAGATATGGGGAACAAGCTGATAATTGCCAAATGGGGTGGGGGTTGGGTGATAACAATAAAAAAAAAAGTTTAAAAAAATCTTGAGAAAAAAGAGTTACAATACTATCTGTCTAAAATTTAATTATTTTCTAGAAAAATCTCATTTATTTGCAAACCTGCCTTTAAGAATCACTTGTGTGTTTTGGAACTTTCTGATTTTCCTACAAAATATGTGGGTTAGTAATTTTTCCTTTTAAATTTTTTCCTGATTGGTATTTCTTGTATTCCTCATATCTGAAAATGTCCTCAATTCTGAAAAATTCTTACCCTTATATTTTCAATATATTTTCTCTACTGTTTACTTTATTTTCACCTTCTAGAACTCTAAGTTGGTATGTCAGAAATCTGCACTCCCTTTTCATGTCTTTTAGTTTCACTTTTCTTATTTTCTACCATTTAGGGTTAAGTCTTCAGGTTTAGTACCTACTTAAGTAGGTCTCACTTCAGTTCTTTATTATGTGATGTTAAAATCATCCACTAGGTTTTAAATTTTAGTGAATGAATATGCATATATATGTGTGTGTTTGTGTATACACATATATATGTACATATATATGTGTATACACACAGATGCATATACACATAAACACATTGACTACATATGACAATACAGAAAAATATGTGTGTGTATGTATTTATAGAAGTGCTACTTATCTATTTGTATATATGCCATGTCTTATATTTAATACTTTCAATCTCTTTTCTAATGGGTCATTTTCTTTAACATCTTTCTCATTTTAACCATTCTACATAATAATTTTGTGCTATTAAATGTGTGTTTTTGTGTGTTTTTAATTTTCTCCTGTGCTTATCTTAACTCATAATAGGTTATTTCACGCAGTGTTTCCTTTTTTTTTTTTTTTAATAACATTGAACACAATTGAATCATGACCTCTTTGGATTTATCCCAGGATTATAAAGTTGTTTTAAAATTAGAACATGCTCAATGACACAAATGCACTTACAACTCATTAAAATGCATCTAATAAAATCTTATAATACATATAATTAATAAAAAGAAATTATAGAAACTTTATATAAAAGTTAAGGTAGAAGCTATAATTTACCTATAATTTTATATATATATAGTCACAGGATATGGAGTACAGCATAGGGAATAGAGTCAATGGAATTGCAATGGATAAATATGATGTCAGAAGAGCAATAGATTGGGAGAGAAGGTTATCACTTTGTGAGTGGTGAAATGTCTAACTATTACATTGTTTGTACACCTGAAACTAAAAAAAAAAAAAAAAAAAAATTAAGGTAAAGTAAATCATCATTGTTGATATTCAACTTTTTTAGACAGGGGGCAGATAGTCAACACAAGACGATGAGGATAAATATTAATATCATAAGAATTGGAATGGAAAAATGACTGACTTTGTTTGTAAATAATCATGTAAATTGACAGTTCAAATTATGGTAAATAATTGAAGCAGTGAATAAATTGTTTAGCTTTACGGTTACTACATAAAAAATCAAATTTATTCCCAATTTCAAACACAAACAAAAAATGATTGGATGATACTTACAAATACAATGCTCAACTAAAACAAGCAAAGCATAAAATATTAAATGCAGAGGATTTTTTAAGGATGTTTATACAAAAGAGTTAACATAATAAAAAAATGAACACAAGAATATTTAACATAAATTTCAAGACTGTTTACTCCTCCTGATTATATGGAGGAAGAGTCACTTGGGAGGATTGTCAAAATTCTGAACTATTCTATTTATTAATCTGGGTGGCTGTTACGATAATCTCCATTGTACTTTTATATTTTAAGCAATATACAATTTTACATTATATGTATATTTTTCACATTTTTCATATATACATATATAATACATACATATATGTATATATACATATCTCACCACTTAAAATTATATGAAACGACACAGAGCTTATAATAGCCATGAGATTTCTAAGGAAAGTTTAACTTAACAGATATCAAAACTCATTTAACTTTTTTGAAATAAATGCAATATGGTTTTGGAGAACAATGGAGCAGAACAAAGTCAAGAAACAGACAAAATACTAATGAAAGTATAGTATCCATAATATGACAATAACCTCTACACAGTTAATAACATATACCAGGGAAGTTATGGATCAATGGTAGCTAATGAGAGAAAAAATTGGTATAACCACTTGAGATGCTTTTCCATTTTACTGTAAAACTAAAAATTTGAAAATTGTAACATGAAGTTCCAGCAATGAATTTCACTTAGTGACTTTTTTCAGAATTAGCACCAAGCATCAGATATAAGTTCTTAATATTCTTAACTGCATTGTTCCCAATGGCAAAACAAAGAAACAAAACCAATTTTGTTTGGAGAAATATTACAAATTTTATTGACAAGAAAATTAAGTAATGTATTTCAGCATATTTATACACTGGAATTTTTAACTCTAAGTGATGGCTATGTCTTGAATGCATAAAATGTCAAAAATCACACATATCATCAAACTATGTATTTGTTTCTTATGTCTGCTCTAATAAATTATCACAAATCTAGTGGCTCTAAAAAACACAAATTAATTATCCTTGATTTCTGGAGATCAAAAGTCTAAAATGCATCTCACTGGCTAAAATCAGTCAGTAGGCCTGAATTCCTGGTAGAGCCACTTAGACGGGCTGCACTGCCTTGCCCTTTCTAGTTTCTAGAAGCTGCCATATACTTTGGCTCATAGTCCCCTTCCACCTTCTAAGCCAGTATTTCCATCACTCCAAACTCTAGTACTATCATCACATCTCCTTCTCTGTATCACACTCTCCTACATCCCTCTGTCATTAATAAAAACCTTTGTGATTACAGAGAATTCACTGGCAAATAGAGGATAATCTCCCCATATCGAGATCCTTAGATCAGTAATATTACAGAAGTCGCTTTTGCTATGTATGGTAACATGTTCATAGTTTCCAGAGATTAGGTTGTGGACATCTTCTGCCTTTCACAAGTAGACTGAGTATTACAACATGTTTACAAAGTCCAGAAAGAAGAAAAACATACCATATATTGTTTTGGTTGTAACTTGTATGGTAATGTTCTATTTTTAAAAACAAGGGAATGATGAAGACAAAATCCGAGATGTGTTTTCTTATCTGTGGACATGGGAAAAGGCTCAGGAAGGAGATATCACTGAAGTTCATAGCTAGATACAAGGGATTGGTAGGGTTAATTTGTTTTAATTTGGTAGCATGTTCAGTTTTTAAAAAATTATGCTTAGTAACAAGGTATTGTTACATATATTATTTTGCTTATAACATCTATTATATTGCTATATTACATCGTATTACTTATTACATTGAGAGAGCTTATAAAAAATACAGAAATTGAGAAATATGTACATTCTTTTCAAAGAGTGTATATATTTGTTTTTAGCACTACATATATGATGCATTATGTACTTGAGCACAAGTGAAGTAAATTATAAAGGAAGAGCTATAGGACTACATTGTGAATCTCTCTGGTGTTATAACATGATAGCATAATATTTTTTAATTCATGTTTTATTTGCATAACTCATCTCAAATATTTAATGCCTAAAATACCTAGCATAAAACAAAAACAGTTTATTAATTAATATAGTTTTATTACTTGTATGTAGATGTGTTGAAATAGTGCATTTTTAAGCTTGTATTGCCATAACAATACCATGAACTAGGTGGCCTAAACAACAACAAAAAATTTTCCCATAATTCTAGAGGCTGGATGTCCAAGATCTGAATGTCAGCAGTCCATCTGAATGGACTTCTGCTGAGAGCTCTTTCTGGCTTCTAGATGGTCACCTTCTCTCTGAGTCCTCACCTGGAAGTGAGAGAAAGGCAAGCTCTTTGGGGTCTCTTCATATAAGGACATTAATCTCATCATGAGTGCTCTATCTTCTGAGCTTATTTCAATCTAATTATATCCCAAATCCCCATGTCCAGATACCATTACCATTTGGGGTCAGTCTTCAACATTGGATATGGGGGTAATGGAGCATAATTTATTCCCAGTACACACTTTCCTTTTTAAAGCATCCTCTTCAAATAAAGTGACTTAGTCTGCTAGGACTGCTATTAATATAACAAAAATGCCAGAGGCTAGGTGGTTTATAAACAACTATTTATTTCTCATAGTTATGGAGGCTGGAAGTCCAAAGACAGGGTGCATTCTCTACAAAATCCCTATAGTACTGAAAAAAAGTATTTTTGTTTTTATTCCTAGAGGTCAAAGTCAGATCTCTAGAATGTGTACCCAATGATTATCTATTATTACTGAATACAAATTGAAACAGTTTCGTGTACCACTTGTGTTTTGTTTATCCTAGCAATATTATACATATTAAAGAATGAGCCTATTTATAGTACAGACCAATATACTAATGATTTTTTTCAACTATTGTAATTTTGTTTGGAGGGAGGTGAAGGTATAAAGCAGAACAAAATAGGAGGGATAACATCTTATGGTCGAGAGCAATTAAGAACATACAACTGATAACATGTCAATCAATATTAATAAATAAAATTATCTTCTAAAATTATTTTCTTCCTGAACTAACAAGCCTCTTATGTGGATGAAAAATTTCAAAATGTATTTTCCCAATTTAAATCTCATATCAATCTGGTGTTTTAAGAAATATACATAAGTTGACATCAAACTATAAATATTTCAAAATTTAATTCTTGAAATTAATAACCCAAAGCATGTCTGAATGTGAACGATCCTGCTGCAGCACTAAATTATTAACAATCAGTAGCAAGATCAAATTACTGTTTGACCCACATAGACAGACAGAAACAAATCTAGATTTACTCAGAATGGATCAATTTAACAACCTCATTCCCTGACCCATCCATACCCTACTTTATGCAAGCTGCACACAGATAGACTCATCATCTCCATGCTAGCCCCCAAATTGGATTTGTTTTCATTATGACCAAAAAAAAAAAAAAGATTAAAAGACTTAAATAGCTAAGAATTTTCATTTAAAATAACAGGGACTAGCAATTTTCCCTCCACAATAAATTCAAGTAACTATCAGTGTCTGCATTTATGGCTCCGGCGTGCCATTTACTTATCAGTCTCTTAAATCCTTTCAGTTTAGAATATTTAAACAAACCACACAGACACAAAATATAGAAAGATTGAACATTGTGAAAACAGGCATCCTAGAAAAATGTGCATATGTCAAATTATTACAAATTTGAGGCACACTGATCAAATGCAGAAAGAATTCCACTAAGTGTTAAAACAGTTGGAAAAGTTTTTCCCCACCCCTAAGTCCTACTTTTAAGTTCCTTTGATACAAGGTGGCACAAAGTCAAGAGAGAACTTAAAACAAGCTTCACATTAATATTTGAAAAAGGGCACCCACTGTGTTTGATGTGGCGCCCTTCATGCAAATCATGTAGTCCAAGAGAAATCCCAGTAGGGAAGATGATGCTTTCTTCTTAGCATGCTCCCTTTTTTTTCTCCTGCTGGATAATAATGAACTTCTCACACTCCCTTTGCAACCCCCCTGAGCTATATAGAAATTAAAATTTTACTTGCTAGCTGAAGACTCTTTTTGCAAATTATCAGGAGTTATTATTATTATTATTATTATTATTATTATTATTATTATTATTGTTTTTTGGTTAAGAGAAAATGACTCAAATTCTAAACTTTATTAGGAAGAGAAAACATAACTTATTTTTCTAGTAATGAGAAACATAAGGTCTGAGCAAATTTTACCAGAATAAGAAATAGTCACTTAAATTATTTTAATACGTGATTTGGATTTATAAAAAGCATTCGTTTATGTACTGGCAACATGCAGGGACATCGATTTAGCCAGTGCAGGAGAATTATTAACGAAGAAATCCAAGGCCTAGGAAATGTGCCGCTAGCTGACTGTTGGACTCCTCATAAAACACTCCTGCCTTGGGGAGGGGAAAGGGAATGTAGAAACTAAATACCAAAGTTAGAATTGTTACTCTGTTGACAGTAATCATTGTGTAATGACTTGGGAGCTCTAAAATTTTGGTGACTGTGTATGTGTTTTCAGGAATACTTAGAAAACAGGAGGAAAGATAGCCCTTAACCTTTTCCTTCTTTAATAAGAATATGGAAATTTTTAATGCTCCCCACCACCACGACCACATCCACACCAAATTCATCTGTGGGAACCCTGGGTAATTTTTCTTTGGCATCTTTAAAATGAAAATCATTTTTTTGTTGTAGCCTAACCTAAGTTCATGTTATTAAATACAACAAAGGAAAATTACACTTAATAGTTTATTATACACTTTCCCATACTAAATTTTCATTTGAGCCTCATCACAACTTGATAAGAAAATTAATCTTACTGACCCATTCTGCAAATAAAGAAACTGACTCTTAGAGGGATTATGTAAATTACCTCTATTATTATTAAAGTATGATTTAGTACCTTTGTCCTCTGACTTCAGATCATTTGAACTTCTTAGAACAACCTAATTTCTTTGGAATTAAATAGATATCAAGAATTGAGATCAATTCCTTAGCCTGAAAGGAACCTGTTCTGAAACCTCCATACAACACTAAGTAGATGAGTTCCTCTGTATGTGCTATTCATGTCAGCTCCAGCATGTGAATCTGAGTATTTATGGGACTAAAAATTACATGCCAACACCCAGGCTAAAATTATACCAGGCTTTGAGGATGAAATGGTGAAATTTAATTTACTTCAAGTTAAGTCACCTGAAAATTTATCATGAGGCTCCTTTTAATAAAGTCCCTCTACCTACATCATGGTCTCCCTCCCACTGGACCTCCACACTTTTACTCTAGTGAATGTAAAATGTTGAATAGAAATGTGAAATTGATTACTTCAAGTTTTAGATTATTTTTTTCTCTTTTGTACTGTTTGCTTAAGAATTATCTCTTGGGTCGGCCCAGTGGCTCAGGTGGTTGGAGTGCTATGGTCCTAAAGCCCGAGTTCACCAGTTCGATTCCCACATGGGCCAGTGAGTTGCACCCTCTACAGCTAAGATTGTGAACAGTGGCTCTCCCTGGAGCTGGACTGCCTTGAACAGTCAGAGGTCGGCATGGGTTGCGATGGGCTGCCATAGGCTGCTGTGTGCTACCGTGTGCTGGCATGAGTGGCCCATAGCCATCGTGAGTGGCTGGCATCCAGCGAGAGCAGCCATGAGCTTCTGTGAGCGGCCGACCTATGACCAGCAACTGACTGCCTCAGCCAGTGGAGCGCAAGGCTCATAATACCAGCATGGGCCAGGGAGCTGTGTCCTACAACTAGATGGAGAAACAATGGCTTAAACCAGAGTGCAGGTGGGGAGAGGGAGGAGGCAGAAGAAGAGGGTAAAACAAAGGAATTATCTCTCTTAATAATGTGTTTTCTCATTTGTTTTTTGTTTATTTTTAAGCATATAGCATTTTGGCAGTATCTAGGTTTTCGTATCTGATTTATTTGAGTAACTATCTGACAGGATAAGAAAGTAGGTCTCATACCATGGGTATTTATTTTTATATTTGTTTTATACTGACTAGTCATTCTGGCTGTAGTCTATGTCTGGAATTACTGAAATATGATATGCTCAAAATAGTTTATCATATCAAAATATAAATATGTCTGGATTTTCTTGTTATTCTATACAAATAATTAAGTTCTTATATTTTATTCTGATAAAAATTATAATGACCATATTTATTTATTTTGCAGTGCACCCACATTACACTGCTTTCATCATATGTCTTATTGTTACTGCTTCCAATATGGTATTTAAAAAAAATATATTTTGCCTCTGAAGCTATTACCTGTGTCGAATGCCACCATGCCACCATTAAAAAAAAAAAAAAATTGGACACCAAATTCCAATTTAAAATTGAGTCACAGACATTAAAAGATCTCCTTTACATTTTACTCACATTCTGCAAAAATATCACAGTAAAGCTACAAAGACACATCCATAGTACTGAATTTGTATTTTGGAAAACCATGGACAAAGGATTGAGTTTCCTCCCTGAATAAAATTAACATATCTACTGACAAAGAAAAATAAACCCAAGGAAGTAAATAGATGTTAATAATGATGAAAAGGATATGCTTGTCAAAACATGGTCTCTAATGATTATTTTGCACAATTACCATCACTTTGATATCTTTTAAATAATGATTTCTCATTATCTCTTCAAATAAGACCATGAATTTCAATATAACAGATCAGAAAATTAGTGCATCTAAACTAAAGCCTGCATGTGGTAGGTGCCAGTGGGTTGTTTGAAGGAAAGGCTAAACAAATTATACCTATGTACTGCCCTCCACAGGGTATGATACTGTTTCTGACTTAAACAGATGATAGGCGTATGCTGAGCAGCTTCTAATTACTGTTTTAATGATCTTATCTTTCATAGCTCTCACACAGTAGCCATTTAAAGATTGAGCAAATAGATATGCTTCCTAATCACAGGTCTGCACAGTTTTCCACCAGTATTTAAGATTTCTTTCTTAATCATGTATACGTTTCAAAAATGATTATGCATCTACATTGACTTGGCTTAGAACACGAGGGCATTGCGGGAACACAAAGACAAAAATTGCGCTTACCGTAAACTAACGAAAGTGTCATTGAAATATCAATTCAAATGTTTTGTGTTTGTTTTTCTTATCCCCCTGAATAAACTGAGTACACATTTGTATGGAATAAAGAATTTGCTCTATGGTTTGGTTTTGTTTTTTAGAAAACATTAAAAAGGTCTGCGTAAACATGGAGTCACCAATTCAAATATGTTGTCATATCTTCGTAAGTTCTTTGTGCTATCTGCCTCCAGAGTAATGCCTATTATTTCAGCATATACTTTAAGATTTATACATGTTGAAGGTGTTAGTATATAGTGGTCGGAGGTCGAATTAATAAGTAACTACAGAATCCTGTCTCTCAAAATTATACTTTATACAGAGAGGTGGATTTAAGTAATAATGTGGAACATAGTCTATTATTTTTAAAACTATCTCTGCACTTTCTGAAAATTGTCTGTATATCTTTGCACAATGGTATTTTGTATTTAATTAGTGTTTAAATTTAGACAATGATAAAAAGTTTTGCATGCAATATTTACTAATCTTCATAAAACTCCCATGAAGTCAGGAGTATCATCCTGGTTTTTCATATGTGAATGATTGACGTGATTTAGAAGCTCATTCCAAGTTCAATAGTCATTTACACACAAATGTCACCACTTTATCCACCAAAATATTCTACCTTTTTTAATAATTAACGTGCAATGCAATGTTTGTTATCTCTCTATGTAAAAAAAATGTGTATTATGTTAGGTAAACAAAAGTTAATAATCAAGGTAGAGTTATATGTTAGTGAATCGATCTTTCTCCAATATAAATCTTTGCAACCTGTTATAGTAATAAAATTGACAAAATATAAAGGTAATATTAAACATTTGTGTACATGCTGCTTGTTGCCACTCAGCAGCCTACCCGTCTGTTTCCTCGTACCTGCCCCTAAAGAAATATGGATACAGATCCTTTCAGGGACTTTGTTTCACCTTTGTGCTTGCAACTTATGTCTCCCTGTTTGGCCCCAAAATATGGCTGGTCAGCCAATGACAGGTAAGACTCCCTATGGGGGGGGGCAACCCAAGCCAGGCACAGTAGTGTGGGAACCAACAGGGGAACCCACAGGGTTGATAGTGGTGGGCACAGCGCCCCAACTTCCCCCAGCTAAGGAGAGCCTCTGCCTCTGTGTCTGCATTCCTTCCCACAACCTGCAGGGGAAAAGATTTAATGATGTGCTCTCCATCTATTCATATGCATAAAGCTTTTGTCCCTTGGGGAAGTACATACATCCTGAGACTTATGGTTCTGCTGCCTGCAGGCAAGGGTGATTGACTGGAATCAGTTTCCTATTATACTGTATGGGATTCACAGATCTTGAGATTGACAAGCTTTACTTTCTTTACTTCCTCACCTAACTAATAAAAGCTATGACTAAAGCTATGTGTTGGCTCGATTTGGGGCTCAGTCCTTGAGGATGGAGTCCCTTGGCCCTGCTTGCACACTATTGTTGGATGCTGTCTTTCTTAACCCTGTGCTGCCCTCCTTGTTCCCCACAACTAGTGTCTCACAGAACACAACAGCTGTTCATTTATGTTACAAGCAGATAGGGAATGTTTTTTTTATTTTTTCTTTACAATTTGTTTATTATATCTATGAGTAAAGAAATGTCAGGTGTCTCCATGTCTACAATTATATTTGTCAGAGAAGAATTATTATTTCATTCAATGCATGTCTTCAGGTTGTTTCACTGAAAAATCAATGTAATTTGATTTTTACCTAAATTGCTTCAAAAGTGCTGACTGTTTCAAACCTATTGGGTGAAAATATTTTTCCCATTAATAAATTTGGGGAAGCAAAAGTGATCTCTCTGTATACTTGTTTATGAATTTAAAAAGTCCTTATAATCTCAGTTGTGATTTTAGGAAGTTCATCAATCTAGTTTCATGGGTCCCAGTCAAAAGTAAAACTTGTATAAAAATCAAATGTTATTAATGTGTTGGATATATTCTTGTTTCTATTACAAATCCTCATCTAGGTTTGGATAGAGATAATTGAGAATAAATTTGAAGCATCGTCCTTTGTTAACTCAAACAAATTACCAAGGTCAAAATTAAAACGTTCTGAGGAGGAAGGTGACATGTGATTAGCTAAGTAACTTTGGAAATAAGTGGAATCTTTAAGACGGAAGGAAATAGAAACTATACATAAGCACTGTACTATACGTGATAAAGTTGATTCCGACATGGGTAAAAATTAACATTTCTGAAACCACTATACATGTTATAGCATTTGAATAATTAAGTAAATGGATGGTAGATAGTTTGAGTCAGGTTTTTCAATATTAGAGTAGGAAGTAACACATAAGCCACGGGAGGATGCTAGAATGATCTATGTGGTAATGGATTAACATCAGTATGAACTCATGTTTACCTTAATATAGATGTTGATGATTACATACAGAAATATTTATAGATACACAAATATACGCAGGTTAATATGTGCTATATATTTCCTTGCTGAGAGGACCTTGAAGTACTGATATCCCCGTAGCAACAAGCATAATTTGCACCCATTATCTTGGTTTCTAATACTTTTCTTTGGGAGAATGAGGGATCCTTAGGCAAATGGCTGTTTCTAGGACTGGGGCAGAACATATGCATGTGATCCAGGAGTGTCCTGTAGCTCCAAAAATTAAGAAATTCTCTCTCTCTCTCTCTCTCTCTCTCTCTCTCTCTCTCTCTCTCTCTCTCTCTCTCTCTCTCTCTCTCTGTCTCTGTATCTCTCTCCCATACACACACACACACACACACACACACACACACACACACAGAGAGACACACACACACACAAACACACACACCATTCTATACGTCAAAGGAACACAGGAGCCAAGTGAAAGAGATTCCAGAGGTTAAAGCTGGTACAGTTTGAGCAACAAAATAAAATGGTTTGCATTATAAATCATAATATAAAATGTATGTCCATGAGTTCATACTAATTAAATAAAATTATTCCTTCCTTCCTTCCTTCCTTCCTTCCTTCCTTCCTTCCTTCCTTCCTTCCTTCCTTCCTTCCTTTCTTCCTTCCTCCCTTCCTTGCTTCCTTCCTTCCTTCCTTCCTTCCTTCTTCCTTCCTTCCTTCCTTCATGGGTGGAGAATAGGAAGATCTGTCATGCACAAGAATTACAAATGATTTGTGTGCTCTGTCCTCAAGGAGGTGATCACTCAAGTAGGAGCTGACTGCCTTCCAATGAGTACCATTATAGTTTTAGGTACCAAGGCAGGTCTCCCTATGGTAGTTAATTGTAAGCTAAAATTGAAGTATAAGTTGGAGTTAGCAAAGAAACACAGAATGAAGTGAGGGGTGGAGGGTAACTGTCACAGACAGAGAGAACTGTTTCTTTGTCTTGGTTGATGAAAGCTTTGAAATTCAATGGCTCAGCACAAGAAGGAATCAAACAAAACCAGAATGTAGGGGCCTAAAAAAAGTAAGTGTGATTCTAGATAGGGCGCGTAACTAGACTGAAAAAAGCTCTGCAAGTATAAAGCACATTTAATTTGTATTATCATGGTAATATGAAGCCATAAAGGGTTTTGGGCCTGTGAGTAATCATCAGATAGGATTTTTCAAAGAATGTTCTAGCTGCTCTACAGCATAGATTGGAACAAAGCAAAGACAGATGTAATGGAATACTGAGACAGTAATCCCAGGTAAGGGATAATGATGACTCAAATATCTTACTTCTCTGTTTGCATAGAGCAGTGTTTCTCAAACCTGAATGGGCATCAGAGGACTAGTAAAAACAAATTTCTGGGCACAAGGCCCAGAGTTTCTGATTCAGTAGAACTGGAATGAGACCTGAGAATTTGCACGTCTTACACGTTCTTAGGGGATGATGTTGCTCTTGCTGCTTCAAATACCAGACTGTCATAGAGAATAAGAATTACATTGCCTTCATCTCATTGCTGACTGAAAATGTAGTGCACCGTTATGGTTGCCAGATTTAGCAAATAAAAACCATAATACTCCCAGTTAAATTTGAATTTTAGATAAACAACAAATACACTTTTAGTGTACGTAGGTCTCATGAAAAACTTGGAGGTACTTATACTAGAAATCTATTCTTGTTGTTTGTTCCAAATTCCAATTCAACTGAGTGTCCTCTATTTTGACTTGGAAAACCTGCATCTCTGACAGAGGCGTAATAGAATCTTCTGGGAAACATATTCAGAAATGTATTTACTGGGTCTGATTGTACTGCACACTAATTTCACTAAGAACCGCAAGATTTTTTTTTTTCCCACCAAAATGGATGAGTCTATTCTCTCCAGATCCTTATGCAACATTCTTCTCTCTCTACCATTTCACCAATTCTTGGTATTACAAATCTGGTATTTCCAATCCTCTTCATTTTTGCCAGTCTTCTGCATTTTTTATCTAAAACATTTAAATCTAAATTATACAAGTAGGGATCAATTCACCATTTTTTAAATAAAAGGAGGCCCATTTATTATGAAACTATTGAATATATTTTAAAAATTAAATATGAAATACTTCAGTCCTATGTTATTATTACATATGACTTTATTACATGTAACATTATTACATATAAAAAAATGTGTTAAGCACTCATCTATCCATGGTTGAAAAAGGAAAGAAAAACCTTAAAATCTAGTTGAAGTGCTCTATGTATCCTCTCCCCATTGTCTCCTCAGCTCCCTCTCCCTTATACCAAGAAGTAATTTCTATCTTCTGGGTTGATTATTTTTCATTTAATATTTTATATCTTTAATAGATTAATATGTGTTTTTTTATATCAGACTAAGCCTTAAAGGTAGAGCCGTGTTTATCTATTCCTTCACATGTTTTATTAGGTCAACATTCTGTTTGAGAGACAAATCTCTATTAATAAATGTAGCTCTCCATCATTTACTTTCAATGCTATATTTCATTGCCTATATATACTATTGATTGATGGGTTGTTTGATTAATTGAGAGAACTTTAAGTTGTTTGCTGTGACAAACCCTGTTAGAATAATTTTCATAGATGTTCCTTTGTGAGAATGTGAAAAAGTTTCTCTAAAGAATATGACAAAGAATAGTATTTCTTGGTAATAAGGCATGTTACTTTAACTTTACTATTTCCAAATTGTTTTTCAAAGAGAAGTAAAAGCATTCCTTCTGTTAATGATTTCTAGTTAGATTCACTATAGTTAGATAACATGCATTGTATAATTTCGAGTATTTTAAATTTAATTTTGTTTTATGAGTGTTTTTCTTTTCTTTTATTTTTTTATAAATTCCGATGAATGTTCCATTTGCACTTGAAAAGAAAGTGTATTCTGTTTCTTTGGTGTAGGGTGTTCCATAATGTGAATTACATGCTGTTGTTAAAATATATTTTATACTTGTAAACACTTTTATTCTGTATACTTCTGTCAAAGTATTCAATTAATCAAATATAATAGTACATTTGTCCATTTTCCTTTTGATCCTATTAATTTTTGCTTTATGTATTTTGAAAACTATGTTTTGGAGGCATGCATTTTAGTCAATATAGTTTTCTTTGATTAGTGTTTGTTGCTATATATTGTCACATTCGTTTCCTCCTACTCTGCTGAAATCATATATTTCAGTTTTGCATATGTACAGGTATTGTTCATGTGTTTCCTCTAGGGATTAAAATGCATATTTTTAATTTTTAAATTTACATATTTTTATTACTTAGACTGTGAAATTAATTAGAATTAATAGTTCACCTCTTCAAGGAACTATAGAGACCTCACCAACATTTTGTGTGTTTAACGTCCCACTCTTTTGTTGAAGCTGTTGCAGGTATATCTACATATGTTGAAACAGTTCAGACAACATTTTCATTTTTCCTTTCTTTTAGAAAAATCACACATATGTTAAAGTACTTAAAAAAGAAAAATAATGTTTACCCAGTTTTATTATATTTTTAAATTATTTTGTTGTATTTATTTTATTTTCATATAACCATACTCATTGCCATTAAACTTTTAAAAATGTTTACAGCTTTATTAAGTATAATTAACAAGTAAACATTGTACATATTTAATGGGCACAAGGTGATTTTCTTTTTTTTAAGACTATTTTTAGAGCAGGCTTCGGTTTACATTAAATGTTAGAGGAAGGAACCAGGGTTTCCCATATGCCTCCTGCCCTCACACATGCACAACCTCCCCCTTTATCAACATTACTCAGTGACACATCGTAGTCACTCAAAGTCTGTAGTTTACCTTAGGATTCATTCTTAGTGTTTTACATTCTATGGGTTTTGACAAATATCTAATGACATATATTCATCCTCCACCTTGACCCTTCACCCCTGATAACCGCAGATCTTTTTTACTGTCTCCATAGCTTTACCTTTTCCAGAATGTCATGTAATTGAAATCACACGGTACGTAGCCTATTCATATTGGTTTCTTGTACTTAGTCATATGCATTTAAGGTTCTTGCATGTCCTCTTATGACCCAATGGTTCATTTCTTTTTGGTGTTGAATAATGTTCCACTCTCCTGATGTACAACAGTTTATTTATCCATTCATCTACTAAAGAACAGCTTAGTGGCTACCAAATGGGGCCAATTTTAAATAAAGCTGCTGTAAACATCATGTTCAGGTTTTTGTGTGGCCTATGTTTTCAACTTGTTTGGGTAAATAAATACCAAGGAGTGTAATTGCTGGATCGTATGATAAAATTATGGTTCATTTTTGTAAGAAAAAAATCAAACTGTCTTCTAAAGTTGCTGTACCATTTTGTCTTCCCACCAGCAATGTGTGAGAGTTCCTGTTGCTCTGCATCCTCACTATCATTTGATATTATCAGATTTCAGAATTTGACCATTCTAATAAGTTTGTTGTGACATCTCATTGTTTTAATTTGCATTTCCTTGATGACCTCTGACTTGAGCCATCTTTTCATACACTTATTTGAAACTGTTTCTTTTTCTTTTTCTTTTTTTTTTTTAGCTTTGGTATCTGTAAATATCTTTGGCCCATTTTTTTAAGTGAGGTTATATATTTTCTTATTGTTGAGTTTTAAGAGTTTTTTTTTATACACTTCAGCTAACAGTCCTTTACCAGAGGTGTCTTTTGCAAATATTTTCTTCTAGTCTGAGGCTTATCTTCTAATTCTTTTGATATTATCTTTAACAGAGCAGTATATATATATATATTTTTAATGAAGTACAACTTATACGTTATTTTTTCACGGATTGTGTCTTTGTTATATTTAAAAAGTCATCACCATACTAAGATTATTGCTATGGTCTGGATTGTTGCATTCTCCTAAAATTCATATGTTGTTAATAGGTTGTGTCTTTGAGAGGTGATTAGGTCATAAGAGTGGAGCCATCATGAATGCAATTAGTGCTCTTATACAAGACATTCCACAGAGCTCCCTTAGCCCCTTTTATCATGTTGGATACAATGATAAATGTGTAAAATGGAATAAAGCCCTTACCTATAACTATAACTATACCTTAACTATACTCACACCCTGATTTTGGGCTTTCAGCTTCTAAAAATATGATAAATAAATTTGTTATAGAAGCTACCCAATGTGTGGTATTTTGTTATAACAGCCCAAACAGACTATGATAATCCTCTAGGTTTTCTATGTTATCTTCTAGGAGTTATAGTATTGTGTTTTACATTTAGGTCTATGATCCATTTTGAATTTATTTTTATGAAGGGTATAAGATCATTTTTTTATACGGATGTACACTTGTTCCAGCATCATTTGTTGAGAGATGATCTTTGTTCCATTGTTTCGCCTTTGATACTCTGTCCAAGATCAGTTGACTATATTCTTGGGGGTCTATTTCTTGGCTTGCTCTACTGTTCCATTAATCTACTTGTCTGGTATTCCACCAAGAATAAACAGATTATATTGATTACGGTGGCTTTATAGTAAGTCTTGAAGTCAGGTAGTTCTTTTACGTTTTCTTCCTTCAATACTGTGCTGGATATTCTGGGCTGTTTACCTCTCTATATAACTGTTAGAGTCAGTTTATAGATATACATAAAATGATTTTCTAAGATTTTGATGGGGAATGCATCGAATCTATAGATAAATTTGGAAAGAACTGGCATCTTGACAATATTATTTCTTCTTTTCCATGAACATGGGGTATTACTCCATTTAGTTATTTGTTTTCCTTCATTAGAGTTTTTTTATTCTTCCTTGTATAGATGGTGTATGTATTTTGTTAGGTTTATTTCTACTAGGTGTGACAATTAAGTTCGCAAACTTGTTGCAGCGATGTTGCTAATGTTTTTTGATGTCAGAAAATTTTCATTATGAATTTGTACCAACTGGACAAACAGTTAACCAAGTTTAGTGTTTGGAAGTGCAGAAAAGGCTGCATGATAAAGTTAGATGACCTGAACTTTTTGCAAACAACTCATGGCTCTTGCATCACGACAATGCACCAGTTCACACAGCACTGTCTATGAGGGAGTTTTTAGCCAGGAAACAAATAACTGTTTTGGAACATCCTCCCTGCTCACCTAATCTGGCCTCCAATGACTTCTTTCTTTACCCAAAGATAAAGGAAATATTGAAAGGAAGACATTTTGATGACATTCAGGACATCAAGGGTAATATGACGACAGCTCTGATGGCCATTCCAGAAAAGAGTACCAAATTGCTTTGGGGGTGGATTAGGCACTGGCGATGGTGCATAGCTTCCCAAGGGGAGTACTTTGAAGGTGACCATAGTGATATTCAGCAATGAGGTATATAGCACTTTTTCTAGGATGAGTTCACAAACTTAATTGTCCAACGTTTTATGTATTTTATTTTGGAGATTCTAATGTAAGTGATACTGTTTTTTTTAAATTCAAATTCTACTCGTTCATTGTTGGTAATACAAAAACAATTGGTTTTGTATATTAACCTTGTATCCTACAGCCTTGTTATACTTGCTTGTTAGTCCAGGTTATTATTTTTTTCTTTAATTATTTTGGATTTTCTGCACAAATAATCATGGCATCTATAAATAAAGATAGTTTTATTTCTTCATTCTCTATTTGCATTAGCTAAAAGCTCCAGTATGATGTTGAAAAGGAGTGGTGAGTGGAACATTTTTGCTTTGTATTGATCATAGTGGAAAAGCTTTGAATTTCTCATCATTATGTATGATGATAGTTGCAGTATGTTTGAAGATATACTTTGCAGAATTCATAATTTCCCTTTATGCCCAGTTTACTGAAATTGGTTATCATGAATGGGTTTGAATTTCGTCAAATGCTTATTTTGTATCTATTGATATAATCATGTGACTTTCTTTTTTAGTCTGTTGATATGATGGGTTACATTAATTGATTTTCATAGGTTGAACCAGTATTGCATGGCTAATATATATCCCACTTGGTCATGCTGTCTAATTCTTTTTACTCTTTTAAAAAAATTTGATTAGATATTTTGTTGAGAATTTTTGTGCCTATGATCATGCAATATTGGTCCGAAATTTTCGTATAATGTCTGTGTCTGGTTTTGGTATTAGGGTAATGCTGGCCTATTAGTTGGATGTATTCCCTCTGTTTTATCATCTGAAAGAGATTTAAATAATTGTATAATTTTGTCTTTGATTTGCTAGAATTCACCAGGGAACACATCTTGGCACACTGCTTTCAAATTTGGAAGTTTATTAATTACTTATTCAATGTCTTTAAAAAATATAGGCCTCTTCAGATCATCAGTTTCTTCTTATATGAGTTTTGGCAAATTGTGTCTTTCAGGGAATTTTTCCATTTCACTTAGGTTATCAGACTTGTGGGCATAGAGTAGTTAATAATATTTCTATCACTTAGTACTTTATCACTTTCAGTAATATTAATATCACTTTAATTTCCATAGGATCTGTAGTGATGTTTCCTCTTGCATTTCTGACATTATAAATTACTGCCCACTGTTTTTGTCTTTGTTAACCTACCTAGAAGCTTATTGATTTTATTGATGTTTTCAAAGAACTAGCTCTTGGTGACATTGATTTTCACTATTGATTTCCTGTTTTAAATTTTATTAATTTCTCCTCAAATTCTTATTACTTATTTTCTCCTGCTTACTTTGGACTTAATTATCTCTTCTTTTTTTATTAGTTTCCTAAAATGGAAACTTAGATTATTGATTTAAAATTTTTCTTCTTTTCTAATACATTCATTCAATGACATGGATTTCCCTTTAAACATTGATTTTGCCGCATTCCACCACTTTTGACAAGTTGTCATTTCATTTTCATTTAGTTAAAAATATTATTAAATTACTCTTCCAATTTCTTTTTTAACCCATGTGTTATTTAGACGTGTGCTATTTAATCGCCAACTATTTTGGGATCTCCCAGTTATCTTTCTGTTATTGATTTCTAGTTTAGTTCCATTGTGGTCTGAGGGTACACATTGACTTATTTTTATTCTTTTACATTTGTTAAGGTGTGTTTTGGGCTTAGAATGTGTCTGTCTTAATGAATGTTCCAGTGAGCCTGAAAAAAAAAAAAAGTTTTGGATGTAGCCTACATATCCGATTGATTGATGGTGTTGAGTTCAACTAAGTCTTTACTGATTTCCTGCCTGCTAAATCTGTGCATTTCTGAGAGATGGGCATTGAGTCTTGAATTATGATAGGGCATTCATCTATTTCTCCTTGCAGTTCTATCAGCTTTTTGCTTATGTACTTCACGCTTTTTTGTTAGACATATACATATTAAGAACTGTTAGCTATCCCTGGAGAATTAACTTCTTTATCATTATGTAAAGCCATTCTTTATCTCTGGTAACTTTCCTTACTTTGAAGTCTTCTCTGTATGAAACGATTAATAATATAGATATTTCTGCTTTTTTTTGTTTGATTTGTTTTAGAATGGTGTATTTTCTCCATCCATTTATTTTTAAGCTCTGAGCTTTTATGTTTAAAATGGATTTCTTGTAGACAACATTTAATTGGGTCATATATTTGATCCATTCTGACAATCTCTGTATTTTAATTAGTACATACAGTCCACTAATGTTCAAAATGATTTTTGATATAGTTGGGTTAATACTTACCATACTTGTTACTGTTTTCTATTTGTTGCCCTAGTCCTTTTTACCTATTTTTGTCTTCTGTTCTTTTTCTGTTTTTGGTGGTTTCTATTATTTTTTTAATATTTTATTAAAATATAGCTAACACAATATTATATTAGTCTCAGATGCACACTGTAGTCATTCATCATTTATATACCTAAAGAAGTGATCACCATAAGACCAGCCACCATCTGACACCATGCAACTCTTTCACAATATTTTCATTATAATCCCTATGCTGTATATTACATTCTCATTACTTATTTGTTTTATACCTGGATATCTGAATCTCTTTTTCCCCTTCATCCTTTTCCCACCTTTTAAATTTTTCCAAGTACAGTTGACATTCCACATCACTTTACATTAGTTTTAGTTATACAATATATTGGTTAGACATTTATATACTTTATAAAGCGATACTCCTAACTAGTCTAGTAGCCACCTGGCACTATATGTAGTTATTATCATATTATTGACTATATTCCCTATGCTTTACTTTACATCTGCATGACTATTTTGCAACTACCAATTTGTACTTAATCCCTTCAACTTTTACACTCTTCTCCCAACCTCCAATCCATAAGACAACCAACAACTTGTTCCCGCATCTATGAGTCTGTTGATGTTTTGTTTATACATTTATTTTGTTCTTTAGATTCCACATGTAACTGATATCATATGGTATTTTTCTTTCTCTGTCTGAATTATTTCACTTAGCCCAATACCTTCCAGGTTCATCCATGTTGTCGCAAATGGTAAAATTTATTTTTTTTATGGTTGAGTAATACTCCATTTTATATATGTACCACAATTTCTTTACCTAATCATCTACTGATGGGCTCTTACGTTGTTTCCATATATTGGCTATTGTAAATAATGTTGCAGTGAACATAGGAGTACATATATCTTTTCAAAATAGTATTTTAGATTTCTTTGGATAAATACCCAGAAGTAGAAATGCTCAGTCATTAGATAGTTCTATTTTAATTTTTTGAGACACCTCCATTCTATTTTCCATAGTGGCTGCACCAGTTTGTATTCCAACAACAGTGCATCAGGGTTATCTTTTCTCCACATCCTTACCAACAGTTGTTGTTTGCTGATTTGTTGATTATGTCTATTATGACATGTGTGAGGAGATATGTCATTGTAGTTTTAATTTGCACTTCTCTGATTAGTGATGTTGAGCATCTTTTCATATGTTCATCTGTATGTTCTCTTTAGAGAAATGTCAGTTCAGGTCCTTTGCCAATTTTTTAATTGGATTTTTATTTTTTTTTTGGTGTTAAGTTGTATGAGTTCTTTTTAAATTTTGAAAATTAACCCCTTATCAGATGTATCGTTGTTGAAACTCTTCTCCCATTCAATAGGTTGTCTTTCTGTTTATTGTGATATCCTTGCTGTGGAAAATCTTTGTAGTTTGATGTACTTCTATTTGTTCATTTTTCCTTTTGTTTCCCTTACTCAAGGTGACATCAGGAAAAATATCACTAAGAATAATATCAGAGAGCTTATGTGTATGTTTTCATCTAGAGTTGTCTTTGGTGGTTTTAATTAAGCATTTTATGATTCCATTTTCTCTCCTTTCTTATCATATCAGTTATACTTTTTTAAAAATGTATTTTAGTGTTTACCTTAGTTTGCTATATATGTTTACAACTAATCCAAGTCCCTTATGCCATTGCTATAATGTATTTCACTTTCATAACAACGCATACACATATATGTATCTGTATATACATTATTTTGTCTCTCTAATAAAACTATTTTAACATTTCTTGCAAGGCAACTCTACCTACAACAAATTCCCTCAATTTTTGTCTGGAAAATCTTTGTTTTTCCTTTTCTTTTGAATAATTATTTTAGAAGTTAAAGAATCTAGTTTGGTGCTTTTTTAAATTTTATTTATTTTTTATTTCTCTTAGCACTTTAAATATTTCAATCACTCTCTTCTTGATTACATGGTTTCTGAGGGCAAGTCAGATAAAGTTTTTTTTTTTTTTTTTTTTTTTTTGTTGTTGTTGTTGTTGTTGTTGTTACTCTATATCTAATGTGCCATCCCCACCCCCAAAGCTGGCTATTTCAGGATTTTCTGTATTTTGAAAATGATATGACTAGGTACAGATTTTGGGGGGCTTGGGGTAGGCTTTATCTTGCTTGGTTTTTGCTGAGCTTCCTGGGTCTGTGGTTTAGTGTCGAACATTAATTGGGGGAAATTCTTAGTCATTATTGTTTCAGTATTTCTCTGTTCCTTTCTTTCTCTCTTTTCTCCTGGTATTTCCATTACATGTTACATTTTGTTGTTGTTGTTGTTGTTGTTGTTGTTGTTGTTGACCCACAGTCCTTATATGTTCTGTCCTAGTTTTTATTCTTAGTCTTTGTTCTCTTTGCTTTTTGGTTTTTAAAGACTCTACTGATATATCCTGTAGCTAAGAAATATTTTCCCTCAGCTGTGTCCAGTCTACTAATAAGCCCTCAAAGGCATTCCTAATTTCTGTTACAGAGATTTTTATCCTAGCATTTTTTAAGATTCTTTCTTAAGATTTTCATCTCTCAGCTTACATTGCCCATCTGTCCTTGCATGCTGTTAACTTTATCCATTAGAACACTCAACATATTAATTATAATTGTTCTAAATTTTTAGTTTCATAGTTCCAATGTCCTTGCTTGTGTGGTTTTGATGCTTGCTCTGTTCCTTCAAATATTTACCTTTTGGTATGCTTTTAATTTTTTTTCTTGATAGCAGGTCCTGATATACTGGGAAAACAGAACTGCTGTAAATTGGTCTTTAACAATGTGTAGTGAGGTGTTGGGGGAGGGCAAGCATTCTATAGTCCTACAACACGGTCTCAGGCTTGTAGTGAGTCTTTGCTACTGGAATGTAAACTTTGCAAGTGTTTCTCAGTTTTTTCTCCCTAATTAAGCAGGGCAGGATTGTTAGAGCCAGCTGGAGGTGGGTATTTCCCTTCCCCAGGTCAGTTAGCTCTGATAATACCCCAGCCAGTTAGGTTCTGGTTAACTGGTTCCTCCGGAGAGTAGGCCTTGTTAAAAAGAACAGAATGCTCTGATACATTTCAAAATGGTTGTATTTCCCCAAGTCCTGCCAGAAGCCAGGAGGGATTTTTCTCTGATATTTACTGTGGGAATCTGGTGGAATTTCTGGGAGAAAATCTCACATATTGTAGGAGGCCCTTATGACTGAGTGCCCCTGGAGTTTTTAACTCTCAGTGTTGCCCACGGTGAGCCCCCAGAAAGTCGACAATTCCAGATCAGTTTTTCTTACTCTGGCCTTGGTTCCTGTGGTGGTTTCTGCTAGTGAATCTCTGCTCAGGTAAGCCATGACTCCCTGTATTTGCCTATATTTGTCTATTATCTCTACTTTGGAGGCAGTGGTTTGTCCTGTGTCTTTCCCTCCCTTAGGGATCCAAGAAGAGTCATTTCTCAGTCTATTTAGCTTTTTATTTTTTTGTTAAGACAAAGTAGTGACTTCTAAGCTCCTGACATGTGAAATGGAAACTGGAAATTACTTCTTGAAGTTTTATAAATAATATCATGGTTTTGCAGGCTTTAAGAAATACTTACATCATGTAGCCTTTTTTTTTCTTCTAAATATTTTAGTTTTGTTTGTCATATTTGAGTCTACACATTCTAGAATTAATGTAATTAATATAATTTTAGAACATAGTTTTGCATGTAGCATGAGTTAAAGATCTAATTTTATTTTTGTAAATTTTTAAATATGCTAGAAAAAAATTTTAAATGTGCTAGAAAAAAATCCTTGCCCAATCGTTCTAAAATATCATCTCTATCACATATTAGTATCCCATATATGACTTCATTCAAATTCTTTTTCTTTATATATTGGTCAAAAAGTCTTTCAACCTCATGCTGAAATTAGTTATTACATTTTGATAATTAATGTTGATATTTTATTTCATGGAAATGCCTACAAATGTGCTTGCTTTTCAGGATCACTTAAGTGTATTATTGGTCCTTTCTCTTCATGTTTTCTTAGAACCATATTAAAAAAAATCATTAAAATTTTTTTAGTAAAATTTCAGTCAATTTGAAGATTAATTTTAGATGAATTTATTTATTTTTCATATTATTATACTTTTTTAAATCTATGACCATGGTATAAATCTCTATTCATTTAGAATTTTTTTGTGATTTTCAGTACCTTCTAGTTTTCTCTGCAAACATCTTGCATGTACTTTGGTTTATTATGATATAGCCTATATTGTATTTACTGCTGAAGACAATCTCTTATATTCTTAAGTACATTTTCCATTTTTGCTTGTATACTCAAATAGATGTGATTTCTATGTACTGAATTCATAGTTACTATTAAACATGCTTATTTTTTTTTGATGGTTGTATTGAACTTTTATTTCAACAATGTTATTACCTTAAATAATGATAGTTTGTTTCTTCTCAGTCCTTACACATTCCATTATTATTATTATTTTTCTTTCTTATTCACTACATAAGACCTCCACTGTAATGTTAACTAGAAATACTGATAGCAGGCATGCTTGACTTGTTTCTGATATCAATCAGAATTGTACATCTAATGTACAATTACAAAGAGTACATGGTGTGTGGATGTAAATAGGACTCACATTAAAGAAGTTCCTTTCTTGCTTAAAGATTAAATCATCCATAGCTGTTGAATATTATCAAGTAGTATTTAATAAATATTGAAATAATTATATATGTATACATTTATATATACTTATTATATGATGTTACATAATTATATTGTCAAGACTTTTGAAGAGTCCCAGCTTTTACTCTACTTTCTATTACTGATTCAAGGATGATGGCAGAAAACGGGATATTCTTGAGTCACAGAGACAAAAGGACTTTATTTCTCTAGGCAGAGTAAACAATATGGGCATAAGCGCATTTTAATGTCCCCCTTACTCCTAAGTCCCACAGCGTGATGGATGTTCAGGGCTCATAATCCTAAAGATGCAGTGGGTTTGTATCACCGTTTAGGAATGCAGGGCAAAGGCACAGTGATTTTTGGTAAAGCAGCAAAACTTATACCAAGAAAACAAGCTGGTCCGTCAGCCCAATGAAATGAACAGCTACATGGTAGTCATACTGTATTTGTCTTGACCTATCTAATTGCCTATGTTACCAGCTACAGAAATTCTCCTTAACATATATAAATTGAATTGTGTATATGATACAATATTGAATGTGTTTTGGTAACATATTTTTAGGGATTTTTGTAACACTGTTTATGACATGAGCATTTTAGTTCATTTTTTAATCTCTTTTCATTGTTTTATTATTCAGTTGCAATCTGTACAATATTATATTAGTTTCAGGTCTACAATATAGTGATTAGACATTTATATGACTTATGAAGTGATCACCCAAATAAGTCTAGTACTCTTCGGACACCATACATAGTTAATACAATATTATTGACTATATCCCCTATGCTGTACTTTACATCCCGTGACTATTTTTATACCTGACAATTTGTACTTCTTAATTCTCTTACCTTTTTCACCCATTGTCCTACTACCACTCCCATCTGGTAATCATCAATTTATTCTCTGTATCTTTGAGTTTGTTTCTGTTTTGTTTGTTTGTTTGTTTTTGTTTTTTAGATTCCACATATAAGTGAAATCATACAGTGTTTGTCTTTCTCATTCTGACTTATTTCACTCAGTATAATACCCTCTAGGTCAATCCGTGTTGATGCAAATGAAAAGATTTCATTCGTTTTATGGCTGAGTAATATTCCATTGTATGTATGTACTACTACTTCTAAATCTATTCATCTTTTGTTGGACACTTAGGTCACTTCTATACCTTGGCTTTTGTAAATAATGCTGCAATGAACATAGAGGTGCATGTATCTTTTCAAATTAGTATTTTGGTTTTCTTCAGACAAATACCCAGAAGTGAAATTGTTGGGTCATATCATAGTTCTGTTTTTAATTATTTGAGGAACCTCCATATTATTTCCTATGGTGGCTGTATCAATTTGCAATCCCACCAGCAATGCACCAGGGCTTCCTTTAGTCCACATCCTGAACATTTGTTTATTGATTTATTGATGATAGCCATTCTCACATGTGTGAGGAGATATCTCATTGTGGTTTTAATTTGTTTTTCCCTGATGATTAGTGATGTTGAGTATCTTTCCATATGTCTATTGGCCATTTCTTTGGAGAAATGTCAATTCAGGTCCTCTGCCCACTTTTTAATTGGATTGGTTGGTTTGGTTTGTTTGTTTGTTTGTTTGTTTTGGTATTAAGTCATGAGTTCTTAGTTTGGAGTTAATATCCAAATATCCAAGTCCATCTATTTTGGATATTAACCACTTGGGGGAGGTATCATTTGTGAATATCTTTTCCCATTCAGTAGGGCCACTCAGTAGGTTGTCTTTTTGTTTTGTTGATTTTTTTGCGTTTTATTTTATTTATTTTTTTAATCGGGGAATATTGGGGAACAGTGTGTTTCTCCAGGGCCCATTAGTGCCAAGTTGTTGTCCTTCAATCTAGTTATATAGGGCACAGCTCAGCTCAAGGTCAGTCATACTTTTCAGTCTTCAGTTGTGGGGGCACAGCCCACCATCCCGTGTGGGAATTGAACCAGCAACCTTGTTGTTGCTGAGCCATCCAGCTGCCCCTCCGGAAGCTCAGCGGCACCTCGTTGTCTTCAGTCTAGTTGTGGAGGGTACAGCTCACTCGCCCATGTGGGAATCCAACTGGCAACCCTGTTGTTCAGAGCTTGCGCTTTAATCAACTGAGCCATCCAGCCGCCCTTGTTGGTGGTTTTTTAAGTACTCTTCTTATATGATGTAGGTCATGTAATTAGCATAAGTTTATTAGCTTCATAACATAAGTTGAGTTGTATTTTGCTTGTTCATGGAAAAAATAAGATTTTTTTGTAGTTTTTATTTTTTATTTTTGTATTTTTTGTATTATTTTTCAAAAAATGTAGTAGGAATAATTAATTAGTTTTGAGGGAATGACATACAACTACTGATTCAAAGTCTGCATGAGGGTATTTTTTTATTTATTTCTGTAAATTTATTATAATGTATATCATTACAAAAAATGTTTATTCAGAAATGTCCAATCTGTTCTTTAAAAATGTTATTTTGAAAGCATAGTACATATGCATACATATGGAAAGAGTATGAATTTAGAATATAAAAAAATATTTTACAAGTTCATAATACTTGATGGACTGACTTCTCTGACAAAGTTTACATTTATTGTCTGTCTTAAATAAGAAAACTCTCATCAAATAATAATTCCCTATTTAGAGAATTATTATTTGATGAGAGTTTTCTTTCAGTTACTTAGCAAAGTTTAAAAAACAGGTTATATGAAGATTGCATTTACTAGAAAATGAGAAAATGATGATTTTAACTTTGAGGTTTCAATATTCTAAAGAAAAACAGGAATGTTATGTAAGGATTATCCCAGAATTTTCAGAGATTCATTGGAATATACTCTAGTTTTTTAACTCATTCAGCATCTTTTATTTCTACACTGGCTTGACTACACATATCTAAAACTAAAAATCTCACATTCTTTTTATTCTTCTGATGCTTGAGAAAACCATTTATAATACTGTAGTGAAATACAATGTGACCTATAATATTCATTCATGTCCATTTTATGTAGTAACTCCAACTGGATCTTGAAGATAATTACAAAAATCAGAAAACAGTGAGGTTACTAAAATATCTGTAGATGGTCACAGAAGCATTTTCTACATTGTTAAGTCCCTTAGATTTCTAAACAACATAAAATTTATGGCAAAACTTCTGATAGTTGTCTATGATGCTTGCTGTAATAAGTAAATGGCATAGAAAGTCCTTTATTTTATTTTGTTTTTATATGTTTACAGAGACATGAAAACTATTTAAAGAATTTGGGAAAGTTTGAGAAGTAGGTTGACTGATTTATATACCTGGTCATCACAAAACACACAGCTATTACATGGTATGTTCTTAAGGCTTTCACAGGACTTTCTGTGGTTTGTAGTAGTGAAAGACAACTGTTAGTTCTGTATTCAGGTGAGTTGTTAAGGCTGTGTACTAATTAATCTCTCTTCAGGGTACTGTTCCCAGAAGACCACTTGGTCGCACATCTTGGCATCTGTTCTGTCTAAAATGCAGAGGAAGGAATAATATCAGGCCAGCTCAGTGGGGGAAGAAAGTGGGAGGAGTGGGGGAAGCAACTTGATCAGGAACAGTAAAGTGACCACAAAGTCAATATTTAGTTGGAAAAGTGGCCCATGACAGCTTTTCTAAACAAAGAGAGAGTCCTGATTCCAGCTATATCCAGTCCTGCCCCCAAACGCAATTTTCCTCAGTTTTGCCACAGCACACCAAAACCTTACACTCTAAATCCCACAATTCTGTGTCTCCCAAGATTATTTTAAAACATCTGCTTTTATATTGTAAATTATATAGGCTCTTCAAAAGTTATGTTTTCATGCATGTGAATGACTTCTCACTTAATTTTGTTTGTGTACACGAAGATAGTTTATCTTTTTCTTTCAATTTTCTGAGACTTGATTATCTAATATGTGGTCAGGTTTTAAAATGTGCCAAGTATGCTAGTAAGGAAGGGATATTCTCTAACTCTATCAGAGTATTCTCTAATAATTATATGTACCCACCAGAACACACTAGTAAGTGTGGGGTCCCAATCTACTATATTCTTTTCTGAGTTTCGTTGGCTTGATCTTAAATTACTGTGATGTTTAAATACAGATACTTAAGTTTTTCTTTGATGACATCTCAAACTTTCTTTATATATCTGAAACTAAATATATATGCATGCATTTATAATTTTTTACATAGCAAAATAAATTGAGCTGCATTTCCTCTACTGTTTTTTTTAAAAATCATGTATAAGACAGGTAATATATTTCTTAAATTTTGAAGTAGGGAGTTTGGCATTTCTATTTATTTAGTAATATTTCCACTTCATTTATTTTTCTTCTAGTTTAATTTTAGAATTTTAAATTTCTGTAAATTAATCTATTTTGCTAGAGTGCTAAATTCGTTGCCATATCTTATTGCATCTTTGTCATTTTAAAGTAATTTCCTCAAAAACATCTCTTGACAATTCATTCATACTATCCTTATTTACTGAGTTTTTAACATAAAAAGTACTCTGTTTATTAACATTAAATATGTTCATACTCTGTTAACATATTTAAGTTCTATTTCTATTTCGTATTGAGAGGTCATGATAAAACTAGACAATTAAACATATGATATAACTTATAGTATAATAAGTTGTTTTAAAATAAAAATATGTAATCTGGTGGAGGAATGAAAATGAAGAAGAAAAGGTCATTTAATGCTTTTGTTATTCAACAAAAGATATTCAGAAAAAGACCCTTTAATCAAGTAACACTGTCAGAAACCTTCAGGAGGTAACAGAGGGAGTCATCCAATTACCTGCTTGGAGAAATAATCATACCTGCTTGGAGAACACTAAGTGCAAAGGACCGAGGCTGGAAAATTTCTAGTAAATTCATGGGGCAGCAAGGAAGGTTGTGTAGCTAAAGTAATAGAGTGGGTAAGAGGAGAGTAGTTCAAAGATGAGGTCAGAGTGACCATCAAGGGCCAATCTTGAGGGCTGCTTAAACTACTGCAAGGCCTTGATTCAAAAAACTTCTGGCTGGGATGGTCAGTTGTATTTACTGTAGCTGCACTAGTTTCCCAGGGCTGCCATAGCCATTTACCATAGTCCAGGTGGTGTAAAACAACAAGATTTATTCTTTCATAGTTCAGGAGGTCAGACTTGAACACCCACGTGCCAACAGATTGGGTACTTCTGGAGGCTCTGAGGAAGAAACCAGTCCATGCCTCTCTCCTAGCTTCTGATTGTTTCTGGAAATGCTTTGTGTTTCTTTCAGTTATGATACCACTAAGCATTCTTTGGTTTGTGGGAGAATAACTCCAATCTCTTCTTCTATCTGCCCATGAACTTCTCTGTATGAGTCTCTGTGTGTTCACCCCTCCTTTTATAAGGACAGCGTTCCTCAGATTTAGGGCCCACCCTAATCCAATATAATCTCATTTTAACTAATTACCTTGGCAAAGGGTCAATTTCCAAATAAGGTCACATTCTGACAAGAAATCGTAGGTTGAGGGGAAGATTATTCAACCCACTACAGGAACCAGAGATGAATCAAGCACAATTTCCTTCCCAGGGTCCCTTCCAGTCTGTAGGAAATGTTTCCCATCACTTGCTGTTAGGAGCATTTCAGTCTTCACCCTCTGCAGCACTCTCTGCCTGGTCTGCCTTCAGAGAACTCCAGTGATGTTATTCTCTGAAGGAGTTTCCAGTTGAGAGTCAAGCACCAATCCAACCCCAGAAACTACAGCCTACACAGGTCAGACTTGCCACATTCTGTTCTTTAGTTTAGTGGCATTGGACCTCAAAGATTTCTGCATCTCAGCCAGGGTTCAGCAGAGGGGAGGAACTGATGTCTCCTCTTGAAAAGCACCTCCACTCTGTAAGTGGTAAGGGGAAAAAAGGGGACAGAATATACAACAATCAGGCAACTTCCTACAAAGAAATCATCTCCTGATCTTCCTCTAGCAGTCTCCCCATTTTAGGTATGGTGAGGGACAATGTTTTCCAGTCCCCTCTTAGTTAATTCTCACAACTGGCTCACGCTCCTCAACCAAAACTCAGACAAACAAAAAAATTTCTTGTAACATTCTGATACACAAAAATGAAAAAAAAGGAAGGAAGGAAGGAAGGGAGGGAGAAAGAGGAGGGAGGGAGAGAGGGAGGGAGGGAGGGAGGAAGGAAAGAAGGAAAGAAGGAAAGAAGGAAAGAAGGAAAGAAGGAAGGAAAAAAGAAAATGCTTTTTTGTCCTTTTCATTTTTCCATTTACCCAAAACAACCACAAGAACATAAACTCAAAAATGTCACATTCAAATTCCAGGACTCATCAAAGTCGTTTATAGTCCTCAGCTTATATTAATGTGGACTGAAATAAGTATAAATCACATACTAAAAAATAAGAGTGTTATGACATAAATTGGAACAAATTATATTTGTTATAAACACATAAACTTATAAATGTAAAAAATGGCAGTAAGGTATTTTAAGCCATTTTTAAAGATCATGAATAAAAGAATTTCATACTTCCCCAAAGATTAGCCTAAGTAAAAATGGGTAACTGACTAACATAATTTTAAATAACATTAAACTTTTGTCCTAAATATAAAATTCATACATGTTAATTATTAAAAGGTCTAAAATACATCAAAACATAAAGCAATTCTGTTCGAGTTTAGCATTAACACAACATTTTGATAATACATAGTCCAATATTCATACACATATATTTGTAAAGTGGAATGTTTTATAGTTACATTTTATATAATTTTATATCATATGTATATACCATAAATGTATATATACATATCCATTTATATGGTTTGGGGTTATCTATTTTTTTATAGTTCTGTTTTTCTTTGGCTATTTTTTTTTCTTTCTTTAAATTAAAGTTTATTGGGGTAACAATTTTTAGCAAAGTTACATAGATTTCAGGTGTACAATTCTGTAATACACTATTTATATCTCACATTGTGTGTTCACCACCCAGAGTTAGTTCTCTTTCCATCACCATGTATTAGACCCCGTTTACCCTAGTCTAGAGCCCCACTCCCCACTGCCCCTTACTCTCTGGTAACTCCAATACTATTGTCTATGTCTGAGTTTTTGTTTTTTCAGTTGTTTGTCTTGTTGTTTTGTTGTTTTTAGTTTATATACCACATATCAGTGAAATCATATGGTTCTGTACTTTTTATGTCTAATTTTGCTTAGTATTAGAATCTCAAGATCCATTCATGTTGTCACACATGGTTCTATTTCATCTTTTCTTGCCACTGAATAGTATTCCATTGGGTATATATACCACAACTTCTTTATTCATTCATCTATCGAAGGACATTTTGGTTGATTCCATGTCTTGGCCACTGTAAACAAAGCTTCAATGAACATTGGAGCACATTTGTCTTTATGGATAAACGTTTTCAGAATTTTTTGGTATATACCCAGGAGAGGGATTGCTGGGTCATATGGTGATTCTATTCATAATTTTTTGAGGAACCTCCACACTGCCTCCCATATGGCTGCACCACTCTGCATTCCCAACAACAGTGTATGAGAGTTCCTTTTTCTCCACAGCTTCTCCAACACTTGTTACTATTTGTCTTGTTGATGATAGCCATTCTAACTGGGGTGAGGTGATATCTCATTGTGGTTTTTATTTGCATTTCTCTGATGATTGGTGATGTTGAGCATTTTTTCATATGTCTATTGGCCATCTGTATGTCCTTTTTGGAGAAATGTCTCTTCAGGTCCTCTGCGCATATTTCAATTTGGTTGTTTGTTTTTGATGTTGAGTTGTATGAGTTCCTTGTATATTTTGGATATTAGCCCCTTATCAGAGGCACTCCTTGCAAAAAATCTTCTCCCATTCAGTTGGTTTCCTCTTTATTTTGTCAATGGTTTCTTTTGCTGTGCAGAAGCTTTTAAGTTTGATATAGTCCCATTCATTTATTTTAGCTTTTACTTCCCTTGCCTTTGGAGTCAAATTCATAAAATGCTCTTTGAACCCAAGGTCCATAAGTTTAGTACATATGTTTTCTTCCATGCAATTTATTGTTGCAGGTCTTATGCTTAAGTCTTTGATATATTTTGAGTTAATTTTTGTACATGGTGACAGATAGCAGTCCAGTTTCATTATTTTGCACGTGGCTTTCCAGTTCTGCCTACACTATTTATTGAAGAGGCTGTCTTTTCTCTTTTGTATGTTATTTGTTCTTTGTCAAAAAGTATTTGTCCATATTTATGTGGATTTATTTCTGGGTTCTCAACTCTATTCCATTGGTCTATGTGTCTCTTTTTCTTCCAAAACCATGCTGTTTTGATTATTGTTGCCCTGTAGTACAAGCTAAAGTCAGAGAGTGTGATACCTCCAGTATTGTTCTTTTTTCTTAGGATTGCTTTGGCTATTCAGGGTCTTTTTTGGTTCCATACAAATCTGATGAGTTTTTGTTCTTTTGCTTTCAAAAATGCCATTGGGATTTTGATGGAGATTGAATTAAATCTGCATATTTCTTTCTTATGGCTATTTTAACTATGTTGATTCTTCCAGTCCATGAGCATGGAATGTCTTTACATTGATTTGTGTCTTCTTCAATCTCTTTTAAAAATGTCTTATAGTTTTCAGCATATAGGTCTTTCACATCCTTGGATAAGTTTATTCCTAGGTATTTTATCATTTTTGTTGTGATTGCAAAAGGAATTGTTTTGTTTTGTTTTTTATTTCTTTTTCTGAGATTTCATTACTAGTACATAGGAATGCAGTGGACTTTTGTACATTGATTTTGTAGCCAACAACTTTACTGTATTTCTTTATTGTTTCTGATAGCTTTTTGGTGGAGTCTTTAGGGTTTTCTATATATCGCATCATGTCATCTGCAAAGGGTGACAATTTAAGTTCTTCATTCTCAATTTGGATGCCTTTTATTTCTTTGTCTTGCCTGATTGCTCTGGCGAGGACTTCCAACACTATGTTGAGAAGCAGAGGTGATAGGGGACAGCCCTGTCATGTTCCTGAACGTAGAGCAAAGGGCTTCAGTTTTACTTCGTTAATTATGATAGTAGCTGAGAGTTTGCCATGCATGGCCTTTATTATGTTGAGGTATTTTCTTTCTATACTTATTTTATTAAGTGTTTTAAACATAAATGGATGTTGTATCTTGTCAAATACTTTTTCTGCATCAGTTGATATAATCATGATTTTTGTCCTTTATTTTGTTTATGTGATGTATCACATTGATGGATTTACATATGGTGAACCGTCCTTGTGCCCCTGAGATGAACTGCACTTGGAAGTGATGAATAATCTTTTTAATGTATTGTTGCATTCGATTTGTTAGAATTTTGTTTAGGATTTTAGCATCTGTATTCATCAGAGATATTGTTCTGTAGTTTTTTTTTCTTTTTTTTTTTTTTTTTTTTTTATGTTATCCTTACCAGGTTTTGGTATCAGGGTAATGTTGGCCTCATACAGTGAGGTAGGGAGTGTCTCTTCAATTTTTTGGAAGAGTTTGAGTAGGACAGTTATTATATCTTCTTTGAAGATTTGGTAGAATTCACTAGTGAACTCATCTGGTTCTGGACTTTTGCTTTTGGCAAGGTTTCAGATGACTGATTCAATTTCCTTACTGGTGATCTGTCTGTTTAGATTTTCCAATTCTTCATGATTCAGCCTAGGGAAGCTATATGTTTCTAAGTTCTTGTCCATTTCTTTGAGTTCATTGAATTTGGTGGCATATAGTCCTTCATAGTATTTTTGGATGATCCTTTGCATTTCTGTGGCATCTGTGATAACTTCCACTCTTTCATTTCTGATTTTATTAGTATCTTTTCTCTTTTTATCTTAGTGAGTCTAGTCAAGGATTTGTCAATTTTGTTCTACTTTTCAAAGAACCATATATTTGTCACATTCATTTTTCCTATTGTCTTTTTGTTCTCTATTTCATTTAGTTCTGCTTTAATTTTATTATTGTTTTTCTTCTGCTGATCTGGGGTTTCATTTGATTTTCTATATCTAGTTCTTTAAGGTGTAATGTGAGGTTATTTTGGGGGATTTTATCTTGTTTCTTGAGATAGGCATGTAATGATATAGATTTCCCTTTTAAAACTATTTTCACTGCATCCCAAAAATTTTGGTAGGATATATTTCATTCTCATTTGGTTCTATGTATCTTTTGATCTCTCCTCTTATTTCTTCTTTGAGCTGGTCATTTTTTAAGAGTATGTTGTTTAATCTCCACATATTTGAGGTTTTTCCTGCTTTCTTTTTGCAGTTTATATCCAATTTCAAAGATTTGTGATCAGAGAATATGCTTGGTATGATTCCATTCTTCTTAAATTTGTTGAGGATAGTTTTATGGTCCAATATATGGTTTATCCTTGAGAATGTTCCATGTACACTAGGGAAGAATGTATAGTCTGATGTTCTTGGATAAAGTGTTCTATAAATATCAATTATGTCCATTTCATCTAATGTGTTATTTAGAGCTGATATTTCTTTATTTATTTTCTGTTTGGATGATCTATCCATAACTGTCAATGATGCATTTTTGTCCCCTACTCTAATTGTGTTTTGGTCAATTTCCCCCCTTAGTTCTGTTAGTAGTTTCTTGGTATATTTTGGTGCTCTCTGATTGGGGCCATAAATATTGATGACTGTTATGTCTTCTTGTTGTACAGTCCCCTTTATCATTATGAAATGTCCATCTTTGTCTGTTGTTACCTTTTTTATCCTGATGTCAGTTTTGTCTATATCATTATAGAAACACATACTTTTCCTGGATGCCATTTGCTTGGAGTGTCAATTTCCACCCTTTCACTTTGAGTCTGTATTTTTCCTTGTAGCTGAGATGTGTCTCTTGGAGGCAGCATATAGTTGGGTTTAGTTTTTTGATCTAGTCTGCTACTCTGTGCCTTTTTTATTGGTGAGTTCAGTTTATTTACATTTAGGGTAATTATTGATATATGAGGATTTCCTATCATTGTATCTATAGTTTTCTGGTAAGACTGTGTCTCCATTGTTTCTTTGACTTTTTTTTTTTGTCTATTATTTTTGTGTGGTGGTATTCTATGATTTTTCCGTCTGTTTCTTCTTTTATTATGTTATATATTTCAGTTTGGGATTTATTTTTTGAGTGTTTACTATTAAGTTTATATAAAAGGAAGTTTCATATTTAGAGTATTCCATTTTCTTCAGCATGCTTACTTTCTCCATTCCCATATTTTGTTTGGGTTTTTATTAAATTTATTGGATTGATATTAGTTAATAAATTTATATAGGATTCAAGTGTACAATTCTGTAACACATCGTATATACATATATTGCATTGTGTGTTCACCACCCAAGGTAAAAATCTCCTTTTCACCATATATTTAACCCCCTTTACCTTCTGCTACCACTTCTTCCCCACTTACACTGTGGTAACCAGTGAACTGTTGTCTGTGTTTATGAATTTTCACTTGTTCATTGTTTTTGTTCATTTGTTGCTTTCAGTTTTATATCCCACGAATCAGTGAAGTCATATCGTTCTTGACTTTTTCTGTCTGACTTACTCCACTTGGCATGATAATCTAAAGATCCATCCATGTTGTCACAAATGGCAGTATTTCATCTTTTCTTATGGCTAAGTAATATTCCATTGTATATATGTAACACATTTATCTAGTCATCTATTGAAGGACACTTCAGTTGTTTCCATGTCTCGGACATTGTGAGTAATGCTGCAATGAACACAGGAGTACATATATTTTTACAGATAAATATTTTAAGACACTTTTGAGTAGATGCCCAGATGGGGGATTGCTAGATCATATGGTACTTCTGTTAATTTTTTGAGGAATCTCCGTACTGTTTTCCATAGTGAAATTTATATTCCTGTACCAATTTATATTCCTACCAGCAGTGTATGAAGGTTCCTTTTTCACCACGACCTCTCCAACACTTATTCCTTGTCTTGTTGATAATGCCATTCTGTCGGGTGTGAGATGATATCTCATTATGATTTTGATTTTCTTAACTTATGTTCTTAGTCCCAACATTTTTCCATGTTATACACTCTTCTGAAGCATAAACATTTTCTTACAGAAATTTTCAAAAATACACACAAGTAGGGAGAACAGTATAATAAACTCACATACCATGTTTCCCTGAAAATAAGACCTAGCTAGGCCATCAGCTCTAATGCGTCTTTTAGAGAAAAAATTAATATAAGACCCAGTATTATACTTTTATGATATGATATGATATGATATGATATATAGACACAGTCTTATGTTATATGCAAATAAGACCAGGTCTTACATTAATTTTTGCTCCAAAAGATGCAGTAGAACTGATGGTCCAGCTGGATCTTATTTTCAGGGAAACACGATATACCCAATACTCAGCCAGTGCAATTAGTTACATCATTTACATGCACTTGCCTCATCTATTGTCTTATTTATATATATATATATATATATATATATATATATATATATGTATATATGTGTATATATATATATGTATATATGTGTATATATATATACACATATATACATATATATACATATGTATTCATATACGTGTGTGTGTGTGTGTATATATATATATATATGTATGTATATATATATATATATATATATGTTTTAGTTTGTTCCTGGAGTATTATAAAACAAATTTCAAATGTAATATTGTTTTATCTGTAAACACTTTGATGTAAATTTCTAATAGTAAGGACTTTTTGAATATATAACTCCAATAACATAATAACCCTAAGAAATGAACAATAATCTCCTAAAATTATGTAATACACAATGTTGCTATTTCCCCATATGTCTCAGACATGTATTTTTATGATTGGCCTGTTCAAATTGGGATCCAAAAAGACTGACACATTGAATTTGGTTATTTTTCTTAAGTCAGTTTAAATTTTTAGAAGTTTGCTTATTTTTTTATCCTATTTATCTGTAGATAAACATGTGAATTTTTGGACAATAAAATTGTCCATGTTCTGGATTTGATTAATTTCATCCTTATGCCATCATTTGGCATGCACCTTTCCCTACTGCATTTCCTATAAAGTGATATTTAGACCTTCAGTTTTGATTAGATACTGGTTTAATTTTTTATTGACAATAATAACTTTTAGGCAATGCTATGTTCTTCCTATTGTGTTACATGAGATGAGAAACCATGTCTGATTTATCCACAGTTACATCACTTGCAATGACTGACTAGTATTTATATGATTGTAACATTCTTTCCTTTCCCATTTTTAAAAATAATCCTTTATTGTTCAACATTTGGAATCTAAAATGTGCTTCATAAAATTATAGTATAAATAATATCTTCTAATAATAATTTTCTTAGTATATGTGCTGCCGAAGTGAGCACAATAATTTTCTTATTAAAGACATCAATTATAAATGGAGAACTCAATTCATGGATTTTATAGTGTGTGCTTTCTTGAGTAATTTCTCTACTCTGGTCACTCTCAATTTAAGATACAGAAAAATGTAGAATCCTACAGCAGTACCCCTGGAAGTAAGCTCAGCATGGCTTATGTAATATAACCTGGAGGTGACTCAATGTATTGGCATTTATTATTGCTCAACTTAACTTTAAAGAAGGCTGTGGTCATATATATTAAGGAGGTGTTGGGATTTAGAGTCCAGTAAACAATCATTAAATACTTATAATATGTACTATTATAAATACCCAGTATAAATGATGTTGAAGTCTTTCTTTATTTACTTAGTAATCATTCTAGATTCTTCAGTATGTGCTGTTCAGAACTCTCTTCTGTAGATGTCACTGGTCCAGAGCAGTTGTGATTGGTACCTCGATTGGTAACTCAGCCCTCAGTGACTAAGAAAGCTTTATAATTTTAAGCTGAAATATCAGCAGTTATTGTATCATAACCCTGACTAGGAAATAAATGACAGTTTCTTAATCTGAATGCATATTCAAGCTGGTGATTTCCAGTTCCATGGGATGTCATTAATGTTTCTAATAAGGAATAAAACAGTTCAGCAACAAGTGCCATTTATGTAATATCAAAGAGTAAAATGTAAGTGGCTTAATGTTTTGGTCATGGCTTTTTTCTATTTAAGTTATGGAAGACCAAATCCAACTGGAGCTGTGTGCTACAAACGTGTATTCCTCCAAGAATAATTCTCAATCTCTCTCTGTTCTGCTTCTCTTATCTCTCCCATTCCTACTTTTCTCTGAAGAGCCATTTCATTATTTCAGACTAATTCAGTCTGTAAATATGAACTCTGTCAGCTTCTTCATATATTTATCATAAGAGAGAGACAGACTCTGATTCAAATGTAAAATGTTGAAGGAAGGAAGGAAGGAAGGAAGGAAGGAAGGAAGGAAGGAAGGAAGGAAGGAAGGAAGGAAGGAAGGAAGGAAGGAAAGAAGGAAGGCAAACTGACACAGACATAAATCTGGCAAAATTTGTGTAGAATTTGTATGTCAAAAGCTAATAAAATACAGATAGAAGAACTTAAATAAGACTTAAATAATTGGAAAAATATATTGTGTCCATGGATTTAAACACTTAAAATACCATTTTCCTTAAATTGATCAACCCTAGGCAAAATCCCAGCAACAATTTGTATAGATGATGATAAACTGATCTTAAAATTATATGGGAACATAGAAACCAGAATACCTAAAATTCTTCTGATAAAGAGGAACAAAGTTGAAGAATCCACACTATCTGATTTCAGTACTTTATATAAAGTTACAGTAATCAAGACAGTATGATTTTAGCAGAGTATATACACATAGATAAATTAAATACAGTCCAGAAATGGACCTGTAGAAATATACTCATTTTAATTTTTGGCAGAGGTACCAAGGCAATTCAGTGGGAAAAGGTCAATGTTCTTCAACATATGGTGATTAAAAAAATGGACACCATATGAAGAAAAGGGAAAAAAAAAACAAACCTCAAAACACACCTCACACTTTATATACAAATTAGTCAAAATGAATCATAGACTTACAGGTAAAATGTAAAATTATAAAAGTAGTAGAGAAAAGCATAGAAAATCTTTTTAACCCTAGATTAGGAAAAAAATTATTAGATACAATATCAAAAGCCCAATGTGTGAAATGACAAATTGACAAAGTGGAGTTCATTAAAATTAAAACCTTCTGCTGTAGGATATATAATATTAAGAAAATAAAAACCACATCTTGCACATCACATATCTCACAAAGGACTTGTATGCAGATTATATAAAGAACATTCAAAACTCAATAATAAGAAAGCAAACCGATTTTAAAAAATGAACAAAATATGGGAACAGACATTTCACCAAAACAGATACACTGATGGCAAATATGCAATGGAGAAGATTCTCATCTTAATTAGTTATTAGAGAAATAAAAATTAAAACCACAATGAGATATCATTGCTCACCTATTAAATTGGCTTAAAACAGCTTAACAATACCAAGCACTGGCAAAGATGTCCCAAAGTTAAGTTTCACATATGTTCTTTATTCATTAAGTAATCTAAATAATCAACTTTCTCATTTTCAGTTTTCACACTTGTAAAATGTGGCTGCTACTGCCTATCATGTATATGCTATTGGGCTGTTATCAGAAACAAATGCAAAACATGTAGGAAACATTCTGTAAAATACTAAGTTCTTTACTAACATAATGAAATATTACTATAGTATAATTTCAGTGAGGTTGATAAGAAAGATTCAAAAATGCTGAAAACAACAGTAACATTTATATATGAGGTATATTTATATCATTTATTACACAAAACTTTTGAAAGACAGACTATAAGAAGCATCATTATCATCAATTAAACATGACAATAATATTAATGAGCATAGAATTATTGGCCCAGACTACAAAGAAATATTGCTAACCAAATTAATGATAGAAATATTAATTTTGCATATGTAAACTATTTCTGTGATATTTAAGGCAAACCAATATTATTTCAATTTTTGCTTTCAGTCTCAATTTTAATAAAAATATTTATTATATAAATATATTTTTCTTTTCTTTGCATCTGTATCTGATTATTCACTATAAAGCAGACATAAAATACATTGAGCTGTACTGTTCTGCAAAGAAAAGATAAAAAATAAAATAATGACTTCCAATCTAAGAAAAAATTAAAATGTCAACAGGCCCTGGTGACAGTTTTAAATGACTCTTTAAAAGAAGCTTATTTTAGAAAGCCTTTTGGTCACCCCCAATTACTATGGTTGCCTTGGTTGTGACAGCTGGTGTATAATATTTGATTACCCTGTCGTTAGGATGTCTTTTATACCTTTCTTAATGCCATCAGCACACTATTTGCTTTTCTAATCACACCCTAAAGTGGGTGGCTCATGGGCACTGAGGTAACTATGAAGTTTCTAAGCCTTTTTCACACTTTTAGGAACTGGTAAATTGAAATACAATATGGGAATCTTATGCTACTCCAGCTTTGATATATTAAATTTATCCCATATAATTTTTTTAACATTTCCTTATATTTTTTAATCTTTTTCTTCTACCCTCTTTCTTGACAGAAAAAAAAAGTATAAATTTCATTAGAGTTCATCAATGTACCTGTTTGAGAATGGTAATGATGAGGTCAGGGCAGAAGTACAGCCACAAGGTCTATCAATTAACACTTTGCTGAGGGAAAAAAAAACAATGGTTTCATAGCCTTACACCACTTCTTTAACCCAACCAGAAACATAACTGGTTCATAGCCTTACGCCTTTTCTGTAACCTAATCAGCCAGCTTGAAATTTTGCATCAGTGAGATTCATCTCTGTGGTGCGGCTGGGAAACAATGAGGAATCAGAGGGTCTTTTATTTCTTTTTCTGTTTTTTTTTTCTTCTCCTAATCACGTGCTTTAAAAAATAATTCCAATATCTTTACTGAGTCCCAGTTTCTTTGAAAGTAAAATGAAAACAATAACTGCTGTCTTTACTTCTTGGAGTTATTCTGGTCATTAAAAATATATAAATATTGACAACATATTGCTGCCTGAAAAGTTCTGTAATGTAATACATTGCTGGTGATAGTGATACCTCCACAGGTAACTTAATAAGCACAAGTGTCCAGCCCCTAGTGCGTCAGTAACCTGAGTGCCCCAAAAGGAGGACTGGCCAGACAAGCTGAGGCACATCTGTGTTTACTTGTGTCTTCAGACACACAGCCAAGCAGGAATTATTGTCTCAATGTCTTATTATAAAAAAAATAAAAAGGAGTTTTTAATCATATTTCATTGGAAGAATTTTCAAATAGTTTGAAAGATTAGGAGATAGTCATAAAAATGTGTGTTAGTAAATGTTTTCAACAAGAGATCTTCAGATACTTAAAAGACTGAAATGCTAATAAAAATGGGGATAAAGAAACTGCATCAAGATTTCAATCAGGAAGTCTGGAGTAAATATATTTAAAACAACATAGGCCAAAGTGTATTGCATTTTCATGTTTTTAATTATGTTTTGCTTTATGGTGTGCAAACACTGGTTTTCTAATGCTGATTAAAATATCTGTATGACAATGTCTTGAAATAATGCAAGCCAAACACACTTTACAGTATTGTGATACATCAAAGTAAGAAATAAAAAGTTTAAAATCATGAGATTTGTTTAGAAAATAGTTCTTTAATTGGGAAAATTCTAGTAATCTCAGTTTCAAATCCTAAAACACTTATCCTTGAAGTGTGTTACAATTATATTACTTGAAATGAGCCATCAATTTGCTATATTATTTACTGTATGTTTTCATTTAAGCTCAGACTTGGTTGAGATGTCTAGACTCCATTTTGAGTATGGGAAACTTTTCAATCACCCAGTGCTTATTGTTTTTAAGGTATAGCCTTGTCAATATCTCTGCTATTTCACTCTTTATTTCCTGCACACCTCATCACAGAGCACTCATCCAGTTCCAGTGATTTACTGCTTACTAATTTCTAAAATTGTATCATGAATTTATTCTTAGAGACTTCACTGTCTGTTAAACCCACACTGATTTTCCATGTAAAGTGCATTTGAAATTGGGATTTTCCCTATGTGATATATAGTAAAATCTCACGTAGAATTTTGAAGTTTTGAACTCGTTACCTTTTTAGATATAAAGAGGGACTGTGATTATCAGTGCAGCCTTTGTTTAAGAATATCCTGGTTCTGAGATTGGTTCTCTTTTTCAATCATATTCCAAACACTGAAACATACACTTGTAAATTGTTCACAATAAAAGAATATGACTTTTTGATGATACTATGTTTAAAATAATTCTTGGGGGAAAAATGTGAATTCTGGAAATCCTGTCATCTGTTATTAATTTAATTCAAAATTTGTAAAAGATTTGAAGCAATACTATAGTAAATATTTTATGGGTGTGAATGATAACGTTTTTCATGGAGCTAATTCTCTCATTAGTAGAATAATTTAAATACATACATAACTACTAATCAATATCAGAGAAATGACTCAAGACATTGATGGTCCCAGTTTAAATTTGGAATGATAGCACTCCCCTGACATTTCCCTGGTTTCCAGAAAAGAGTTTTTCTCAATTCTGTGGGAGCCAATTGTTAAGAAATAAATATCATACAATAGGGTAAATTTTTTAGCTAAATTTACTTGTATTTGGAACAGGACTATATTATACAGGTCTCTGTCGTTGATTGAGGCTGAGATAATTGTAACTTAAGGAATGGATGTAGTATAAGCTTTAGAATGAGAGTGTAAATAAGTTTCTGACTGACCAAAGTAGAGTTTGGAAAACCAGCCAAATCCCAGGATTTCCTAAAGACCCATTCGACATCTGTTTGAGGATCTAAAGGTCTGGGTGTGATGACAAGTACATAGTTCATGAAAGCAAAGGAGTAATGGCCCTTTGTCTTGGAGTTTGTGAAGCCTTGACCATTTCTCAGATGTAAAGACTTATATATTACATATCTGGGGCAAGTGATAAGTCAGCACATACTGAATGTATCATGAAAAAAAAAATGAGGTAATGACGTAAATAATGTAAAAATGTGTAAGGAAGGAAGAATGGGGCTGGGGGGGGGGCGGGAATCCTGAGTCTATATGAAGCTGAATCTTTGAGAAAAGCACAATCTCCATCTCTTGCGTGGGTTTAACTAATCATGATTACAGTTGATGGATTCTAACAAATGAATGATCCTCTCTAACACTTAAATGAGTGTGGGGACAGAGTCCCAGAGAGCAGTTTCCAGTCTCTTGGCCTCACGTGGATAGGTGCTGGCTTAGTTATTAGATGACCATCAGCTGTAATCAGATGGCCATTCGCTGTGGCCGGATGGCCGTCATCTGTCATCGGTTAGACATTAGCCACTAATATAACTGCCATGGCTATGCTAGGGGGTTGGTTGGCTGGCTGGCTGGCTGGCTGGCTGGCAGAGAAGCAGATGGCAGATTGTGGAGAGCAAGGGTTGGTTGGTTGACAGAGAAGCAGATGGCAGATTGCGGCTCCTGCTTCTTGTGTCTTCAACCCAGCCACCAGCATGTATATAGTGGTATGACTCCCCTATCTATGGCTCTCTTGATGTTCCTTTTTGGGCTCACCACATCCTGTGTTCTGGTGTGGGGAGCAGGACCAGAGACCCAGCATTACAATGAATGTTGTCACTTTCTATTGGAATCAACAGATACTTAAAATGTTATTATGAGTCTCCCACTTGTTATATTGTTCCTTTTATGTATATCAATGTAATTCTCTTAAAACTTTGTTCAGCAATTATCTAATCTGGAAAAAGTGCTATGTTAAGTACCACTCCTCTGCAGCTAATATACTTTCAATTACAGCACTTACCATGTTCTGTTGATTAAATGCTCACAGGTTTAATATTTTGGTAATGAATGTGAACAAATACTTATCTATTTAGCATAATCAGGCAATCATATCTCTTTAGCTCACCCTTACTTCTTGGTGTCCATTTCTTTCCACTATCCAGGTATTCAGATGTCTAAGGCCTTCTACTGCCCACCCCCTCACCCCTACACCCCCCCCCCACCGACTATTCTTCCATGTTCTTGGTTCGGGACAGTGAGAAAACTGATTTAACCTGAGTTTTAAATAACAAATAATGAAAGTTAATATGTTACCATGGCTCATAGGCATATGCATTTAAACATTTGTTTAACTAGGCACCTTTTTAAAGGACATTGAATCTCCAAAATTTAAACTATACTCCACTCACAGGTTGAATTGAAAAGAGTATACTTGTACGTAAAGTATCATTGTTGGTTCATCTGAAATAAAACTGTTTATCAGGATACCCTTCACTTCACCCATATATAGTCTCAGTCTTCAATAAATATGATGGTTTTTATTTTTGAAAACAGATTTCTTCCAGAATCAACTCAGTATTTGTCTTGAACAACAGCTATGGTCTTGATCATGTCAAATGATATGTGACTACCACCGTTTTTCTTTACAATAATAATGCTATATTTTGCTCAGTATTTCTAATCACATAACCGAAAACTGATGGACTACTTTCTTGATCTATATTATCTAATGCATTGATAAGAAATGGATGAATTAAGTTGAACGTGTAGGAAATAATGAGACGTACATCTAAAGATGCAGGGAATGTATTACCATTTAAGCATATTTCTATAAAGTCTGAATGATTGTGAGATAATTCTTAATAAAGCTCCCATATCCTCAAACGTTATGAACAACTTATATCCACTTGACATTTTGACTAATCTTTTACTCTTAGATCATTAATCTTTAGCTTCTGTCAACTCTACTTTTGTGAAACTCTGTTTCATCAACAATTATCCCCTAGATTCCCTTTCAGTTTATTCTGTATACTCATGTTTTCTCTGGAGATCTTGACTCTATTTACTCCCTACTTACTAAAATGTCTTTCTATTACTGTGATAGCTCATAATATTACAGTCACCTTTAGGCTTCTCTTCAGACCCCTTTTTATCCATGAAATCCTTTAAATGTTGTCAGGCCCAGTTGTGTCGCTCCACCCTTTTTCTCACTTCACACACACACTTTCAGTCATCTAACTTCTACTTATGACTTCACTGTTGTGCTGTGTGCTGATGACTATTGCAAATGTTCCCATGATCTCAGACCCACAGATCCAGCAGTTGACTGTACATTGCCACCAGATATATACAAGTAACTCAATCCCAATGCTCATATGCCCAATATGCCCAAATTAGAACCCATTAATTTTTTTCATTGTTGCATGAATCTCTGCCAAAACAAATTTCTCTTAAGTGAATAATTTGATATTTTCAGTCCTCTGTTGTTTTAAGAGCCCAGTATAGAAAAAATGTGTTTTAAGAATGAAGTTTATTTCATCATCAGTCAGTATTTTCCTATTATTTTTCTGTGTTCTGTACCCCTTATGTGGCTCCTTAATTATATCGATTTCATATTAAAGTACATATTCGCATGTGTAAATATTTATGTGAGTGTAAGTACACATATGAATATATGATAGCTATATGATGTACATTGATATGATATGTATATGAATATGTATATTTATGAGATAGATAAATTGAAAGATATTCAGATTGCTGAATAGGCCTGAGATTATGGTTGATAGCACACAACTAGGAAGAAAGTTATTAAATTTTCATATACTGTGTTGTAAGAGGGCTCAGACCTTGGTGTGAGATGCCATGGCTGTTTCTATGTTCAGGAGAAACCCAAGTGGTGTATTCTGCCTTTATCTGCAGGAGACATTAGACAAAGTGACAGTTCTGAGAAAAGCATTCTAGCTGCCTAAGTATAGGGCCTAATGTCTCTTGTAAAAGCTTGGTGTGGACATCAGAATAGAGGGACTAGTCCCTGATCCTGGTCCAGGGATTTCTAAAGCCAGCAGGAGTATAGGGATAGCACGTACTTAAGGCTTCAGTGGACCAAAGTTTAGTGTGTTAAGTAATGAGAAGAGAAAGTTTCCTTCTTTATAGTTCACTCTTAGGACATGAAAATAGATATGCACACAAAGTTAGTGACATGGTTGATGTCATAGTTGTGCTAAGAGAACAATCAAATGGACAATATCACATGAATTGTTAGTGAGACTAAGTAAGATACAGCTTAGATTGTGGAAGTCTCCCGAGAAAGGACTTTAGGCCTAAGCATGCCTATAAGAAACCCCTACGCTTCTTTTTTCATTGTACTCCATAACATCATCAACATACTCATTCTATGCCATCAGGATGCTTTATATGAATTGATTAGCTAATAAATACTTTAAAATAAGATATTCAAATATGGTTTCCACCAATAAAATTTCCTATTATCTGAGGAATATGAGAATTTAAGCCACTGTGGTGAGGAGAAGGAGGGAAAGAAACTGATTGTTTTCTCAACATTGATTATGTGGCAAGCAGCACACTCAGCACCCTACATGTAAGACATTGCTTAATCTTTAAAACAACCATATGGAACAATATTACTATTGTAATTCATTGGATGAGAAACATGTCACTGAACTAATTTGCCCAAGATCATGCAAAGAGATATTGGCAGAGTGAGAAACAAATGTAGACCTGTCCTCATAAGTTGAAATGTGTTTTGTTATGACATGTTTCAACAAGGAGAATATTGCATCAAAGGACTTTTTTATTCATAAACCTTCATTTGCTTCTCCACTCATTTATTTAATGATTGTTTTTAAGACCTATTCTAACTACATCTGTGTATCCTTATATTAGAAATGCATCTATGTAAGTTATTTTTAAATATTGATCAAGTGCTGCTTTAATAATTTTCTAGATGTATACAGTCTCAATATATCTGTTTATAAATTATAGTTGATAACATTTCATAAGAGGTAAACTTGACATATAGTATTCTATATGTACTTGATAAGTATCAACTCATTTAACCATCACTTCACCTATGAAACAGATACCATTTTCTGCTCTATTTTTAAGATAAGATACAGAGTAGCTTTTGCCAAATTATCTTATTTAGTACCATGTTTCCCGAAAATAAGATCTAACCAGAAAATAAGCCCTAGCATGATTTTTCGGGATGACATCCCCTGAACATAAGACCTAATGCGTCTTTTGGAGCAAACCTTAATATAAGACCCAGTCATATTTTTGGGAAACACGGTAAGTGAGGAAGGGAAGATTTAGACCTAACTAGTCTAAAGCACTTCAAATTATTACTGTTTCTATATGTCCTTCTGAGGTCACTGTGTGAATTACACAGTAATTACATGTATTGAATGAATATTATACAATGTACACAAATATAGAAATTAAAAATAATAAAATGCAAATATAAAAATATTTTCTGTTACTTTTTCTAAACTGGAATGGATCATTTTATGCATCCCAATTTGAAAAATATTGGCTTATTTTCTACAAATTTGATCGCATCTTGACTAACAATAGTGAGACTATCTTTAGATATACATTGAGAAAAGGATTTTATTATTTTACAAAACAAGCAAGGGAAGGGGTTTTATTCCTTCGAAAGGTTTTGTTGACTAGATCCTGAAGATCATCTTTGCAATAAGAATGAAGAGAACATATGGAAATTAGTAGCAAACTATCAAAAGAACAATATTACAGAAGCAGTAAGCAGAGTTTATGAACCATCTGTGTATTTATCAAATATGTCTATATAATAAATATGCTTTGTAGGATATCAGCTGAGTTTGTGGAAATAGTTTTATCTTCATTGTCTGACTGATTAGAAAAAGTATTCTCACCTTTTGAAGAAATACTTTACTATCAGGTATAGAAACTTAAAAAAGAAAAAGCACTAAGTAAATATTTACCTATGTTAAATACATAATCCTTAGCATTGTGGAAACAGAAATGATGGTTTCATTTCATTTAAAGAGGTTTGTACTTGAATAGAAATTTTCATATAAAAAGCTACTAGATTTCTGATATTTGTCCAATTCTTGCTTTTGGCAAAAACATGAGTTTTAGCTTCATTGCACATTTTCCTCCATGTTTATGCAGCCACAAGTAGACAGGTAATTCGTATGTCTCAGTTGGGGGCATTTTGGAGCATGTTTCATGAATGATTTCAGAGAGAAGGAAATGAGATAACCAGGAGAAATCTCAGCAGCTAATTCTTCCTAGGCAGAAGCCCCATTTAAAAGGCATAAAATTATAATAAAAATTAAAAATGCACAATGTGCATACAAGCGATGTTTGTTAGAAAAACAAACCTAATTTAATCAATCTTTTCCATAAGAATTCTATTATTTATTGCAGATATCGCAAGGAATCGTTTTGGGGGTGGGATTTAGCTACTAGGCAAATGTCAACATGGAATTGCCAGTTTAAATCATCAACCTCGATTGTGATATCCTTCATCCTGAAAACAGTTTCAACTGAAGTTCTTAATGAACACAAGGGTGACTATTCAATTTCAAATGCTTTGACTCTATATATTTAAAATCAATTATTAAAATTGATTTTAATATTTGTAATATTTTAAAATATTTAAAATCAATTATTCAAAGCTTGAGAACATGTCATATTTCTCTATCCTTAGAAAAATCACTTTAATATAGCTTGCTTTGTTTATAATTATACTACATTTTCCAAAATACGGGTTACTCTATGAAGAAGCCGTCCTGATAATTTGTGCATTTTCTATAATTTTTTCAAATGAACTTGGAAGTTAAGTCTGCCTTGCACATTTTCACATATAACAAAGCCCACAAGGTTTAACATTAGATCATATTCTCTCTGGAAGTTCTCAGAAGTTATCTCCTAGTAAAGAGATACATACTAATAAAAAAATATGGCCATACATATTATGTTTATGTGTAAATGACATACATATTATGATGCATTGTGGATCTAGTTTCATAAGAGACCACAGAATTTACTCTAACAATTAAATATGTCCCCATGTAAGTGTTTCTATAGTTAAACTGATAAAGATGTGTACAGTCTCTAGATAAATGCCACATTTTATCAGCAGTGTAAAAATTATCACATTTATAATTGTACAGCCAAGATACAACAATTTATACTTTTTTCCATATTTTGAATTATGAGTTACAGTAATTCTATTGAATTTAGAAAGATGAAGTCTAGAAGCTATCAATAAAATGTTTATTTCACCCAGTTATTGATAACATGTAAATAAGAAAACATGAATTAGAGCTTGATGTGATCTTAGGTCCAAATGACAGCCAAAGGCAACACTTTATCTAAAAATGTTTTTACTCATAATTCTCATGGATTAAGTTTATATTTTTATACTTTCAAAATATAAAAGCCACACCATAATGGAAAATATATATATGTATACACACACACACACACACACACACACACACACACAAACACGCGTATTTGTGCTCTGTCGTGCCTTTCTCAAAATTTTCTAAGTTACTTTTGTGTGTCCTGTATCTGCCAAGGTAGAAAACATTCCACGTTCTGTCTAGGAGTCTTCAAGGTGTATAGAGTTGAACTGTATACACATCACAGATACATATAATTTATAATTTAAATATTCTTTAGGACCTTCTCTAAGGAGATTTTAAGAAAATATTTTCAAGAATTTGTTCCTCTCGCTCAAAGAAGGCACATTCTCTTTGTGTCCCATTTATTATTTGCAAATGCTATTTGTATACTGAAACATTAAAAACTGAAAAAAACCTTAATTAGCTTTTTTAAGGAGTACATTGTTAATTCACAATGCTGTGAGATTATACTAATAGTATCATAAAGAAGCCTTCCTTCTGCATGCCTTGTGTTTCATAAATGTCTTACATTCCTTATATTTTACTACATTCTTTTTACAGAAATGTATGCATTATTAATATAAAAGTTCAACAAATTATAAGCTCCGTTTAGATTACAAGAATTTATTACGTCTAATAAGTGAGAGACAATATTTAAAAGTATAAGGTACGTGTAAGCATGGCATGTTGCCTTATTAAATACCGTTAGATATGCTTAGTTCAGTAGCCTGTGGTTGTAAATGTACATCAATTTATTTTTGAGAGCATAGCTATTTTTGCTCAGTGTGTATTCTCTACCTTGGAGCTACAGAGAAACCCTGTCCCCAATTTAAATTGATTTTCTTAAATTGCTCCCAAATTTTACCTAGCTTTGGCTTTCAAATGCCTTATTTTGGTTTAATCTAATTACTGGGATTTTAAGTATACCAGTTTTACCTCTAACTCTACCTCTGTGTAATTACATTTAGAGTATAACATGTTTATAATAGGACTTCTCATATTTCAATATTGTTAGATATTCATTCAGATATTGTCACTTTATCGTTTTCTTATTTTGCATTCTATATTTCTTGTCTCAGGCTAGAAGAGATAGAAAGACAATGTTAAACAGCGCTTCTGTTCATATAAACAATTTAAATCACTCCAACCAGCATGTCAACAACATTTTTGAGGCCCCATTATGTGTAATCTTTGGAAAGACATACCACTCTAGACAATAGGAGTAGTCTTCTCCCTAATCCAGACTCCTGAAATTATCCCAACAACATGGTCTTAGTATAACCCCATCAGAGATATCAAGGGCTTTTGGGGGCTTCTGTTTGACTCCACATGTAAAGGGAATGGGGTGTAGTAGAGATCCATAGAACACCCTGAAGGGTCCTAGTCAAAACATGGGATGTTTTCTACTCTGGCAGATCTAAGACACCCAAAAGGAACTTAGAAAACTTTGAGAAAGGCACACCAGAGCACAGGAGCACTGGGCCTGGAATAGAGGTACAGCTTACTATATTGAAGGTTACATACCTATGGCAGACCCTCCCCCCTTTTTCTATCAAGATCTTTAACAACTTCCTTTCATTCATAATATAGTTGGGTGACTAAATCACAAGTAGATAGTTCTCTAACTTTGATCCTCTTTTATCATTGTAATTAACACTGAATACTTATTTTTACTTGAGTTATAGCTCTGTACTTAAGGTCAAAGTGTTTTGTTTTTTTTTCCCCTAAAGCACTTAAATATAATATGAACTGACCATTTTAAAACATAGTTTAAATGACTTCCTTATAATTGTCCTGCTTTAATTAACCTTACATATTCCCCTTCTTTCAAAAATATTCTGTGGTATTTGTTTGTGATTCTAGAATCCAATTATTACAAGGGTGATTTTAGCCAAAATTATGAAATACTAGTTATTAAAGGCATAATGTATTGAGTGCAATAAGTAGTCTGATGTTATGCTAAGAGTTTAATTTTATTTTCATTGCTTTATGTATTCTTTTGATAACCACCCATCTTTGTCAGTTATATAATCCACTTATTCAACAAACATAATCGAGTGCTTCTTATGTGCACCATAATAATCTATATCTGGATACACATCACATAATAAAACAGTAAAACAAGATCATGCACTTTCACTTCCATCAAGACTCATTTGGGTTCCCTTACTCTTACCCAAAGACTTTTTTTGTAAATCTTTAAGCAAACACAATTTAGTTTCCTAAATTCAACTCTATGCATGCCTCTTCCCATCCATACAGGTCTCATTTCCCTCTGCTTTTTTTTCTTTGTCTAGAAGCTTACCTATATATGGACAGGATCCCCTGTGCTAGCTAAACTCTTATCTGATAAACATGCTGGTAAGGTATTGAGTTGACGAGCCATCTTCCTAGGACTATACATTATTTTAACCTTTCCTGGAAGTACCTCCACAGTAATGTCTGCTTCATTTGCAGTGTGATGCCTGTTATGCTATACCGCGCAGTTCATTTCAATTATGAGAGAGGGCAATGTAATGGAAAACTACTCAGAGGTGTCCTTCAGAGGCCTTATATTTGCCCTCATTATATTATTTAACTGTCTGAGGTCTCAGCCCTGAATTTTTCCTGAATTACTGACAATTTGGAAAGGAAAAGTTTAGTTTTCTTGCATTTTCATTATATCAATAATTTACATGCATTATTTATGTACCATAAACATATTTTAAGTGGATGGCTACGTGAATTTTTACAAAGGTATGTACTCATATAGCCATCACCACAATCAAGATATAAAACAAATACCTCCTCCAAGAATGTTCTCTTGTATCATTTAGAAGACAATCTTGCAAGAATGACCTAGTCAATTTCTGGTTTTCCTTGTTTCATTACATATTCAATTTATCTTTTCTAGCGTTTTACAAAAATAGGATCATGTGATATGTAGTCTTGCATGTCTGGCTACTTTCACTCAGAATTTTTTTGAGATGCATTTTTCTTAGATCTATTAGTAGCGCATTTCTTTATATTACTAAAGAATATTGCGTTTTACAGATACATCTCAGTGTATTTATCTTTTCATCTATTGATGGGCATTTACATCGGTTCCAGTTTGGGGTTAGCAAGAGAAAGCTCCCATATCATTCCAATTCAAGTTTCTGTTTAGATATATGGTTTAATTTCTCTTGATAAACATCTAAGAATGGAATTCCAGGATATATAATCAGTGTATATCTAAACATTTAAGAAACTATTAAGTTGTTTTCTAAAGTACTTGGACATTTTACCTGCCCAAAAGCAGTGAATGAGATTCCATGTTGCTCCATACTCAGACCATCATTGGGTATTGCCAATTTTAATTAATTTTAGTTATTCTAACATTAATATCTCTCCATGGTTTTAATTTTCATTTCCTTGACAATTTAAGATATTAATTAAAAACCATAATGTGTTTATTGACTCTCATACCTTCTTTCATGAAGATTCGGTTCAAATCTTTTATTTTTTATTGGATTACTTGATTTCTTATTATTGAATATATGTACATATTCTGAATATAAGTTTTTGTCACATGTATGTGTTCTAAATATATTCTCCCAGTGTGTATCTTGTCTTTTCATTTTAATGGTGTAGTTTAAAAGCAAAAGATACTAATTTTAATGAAGTACAATTATCAATTTTTTTAACGGCTTGTATTTTTTTGTATTCGAACAAATCTTTTCCTGACTAAAGTTTGCAAATATTTACTCGTGCGTTTTGGTAGAAGTTATAATTTTTTAACTGTAAATCTAAAAACATTAACTTTTGGTATGATGTGAGTTAGTGGTAAAGTATACTTTTATTTCACTTGGATATAACTTATTTTCATTTGTACCATTTGATCAAAAGACTGTACTCTCCATGTAAATTCCTCACCACATTATCAAAAATTAATTGACTATAAATATATAGGTATGAGAATGGATATTTTTCTTCTGCTCCATCAATCTGCATGTTTTCTGTTTATTTCTAGTGTGAATGCTACACTATCCTGATCACTTCAGCTCCATAAAATGGTTTGAAATCAGAGGTTCAAGTCCATCAATTTTTGTTTCGTTCTTTGCATTTCCGTATAAATTCCAGAGTCAGTTTGTCAATTTGTACTAGGGTAGTAAGGTTTTTAATTAATTATTTAATCTATTTTATTTGATGGTGGGCCTTTCTGGGATTTTAGGTTTCTAAGTTAGTTTTGAAAATATATGCCATACAAAGAATTTGTCTATTTCACCAACACTTCAAATACATCAAATCCATTGGCACAAAGTTGTCCACAATATTCACTTATTATTCTTTTATGTCTGAGGGATCCGTAGTGATGACCTCTGTTTCATTCCTAATATTAGTAAATAGATATTCCTTTTTTGTCAACCCATTTGTTTTTATTTTATTAATCTCATTTACATTTAGTTTTAAAATGTATTTATTAATCATTTTCTCACTTTAGTAGAGATTTTATTGATACTTTCCAAGAAACTGATTTTGGTCTAATTATTTTTTTCTGTTTATTAGTTTTCTGTTGAATGAATTTCTGTTCTTGTAATTATTATTTCCTTGATATTCATTGAGTTGGATTTGCTCTTCTGTTTCTACCTAAGTTGAGAGTGTCTTCTTTTTCACTTTATTTTATTTTATGTCTTTTTGTTTTATTTTATTTATTTTTATTTTTTTAATCCTTAATGTAATAATTGATAAGAACCACCAAAGGCTACCTAAATAATTAGGGGAAAAGTTGATTTATTGAGGAACACATTATTTTCATAGTGCCAAAATATTAGACCACAGATTACTTACTGATGGGGAAAAGTGTACTTTGTAATGGGGAGATGTGGGAAGTCACTACCTCAATCAACTGATCAAAACTACATAGTTAGTGGTGGGACAAAATATGCCTCCTGATAGAAGGTAATATGAAGAACACAACAAAACCTATGACACCTTCTTGCTAAAAAGGATTTTTTTATTATTAGTTTTAGGTGTAGAAGACAAGGTAATACTTAGACGTTCATCATTTATATCCCTCACACTGTGGATCGCCCTCCCCCCATCCACTATCCCTCCGACCTCGCACCGAGCCATCACATTATATATATAAAATTATAGTTGTCATTCATTATTGTTTAGCTTCTGGTGTACAATGCCATGATCAGGCATCCACAGTATCCCTGAGGTGGTCTCTAAATGGGACACGTGTCCATCAGATACCCTACAAAATCTTTACAACATTATTGATTACATTCCCCAAATTCATTTTCAAAAACCCTGAGGCCATCTTGTGGTTACCAGCTGCTTCCTAATCCCTTCACCTTTCCCCTTATCCCCACCCCCCCACCCATCTAACAACTTGCAGTTTTTCCTCTTTGTCCTCAAAACTGTTTCTGATTAGTTCATTCACTTATTCTTTTCTTTAGATTCCGCATATAAGTGAGATCATATGGTACTTGTCTTTCTCTTTCTGACTTATTTCACTTAACATAATGTTCTCTAGATCCATCCATGTTGTTGCAAATGGTAAAATTTATTTCTTCTTTATGGCTGCATAATACTCCATTGTATAAATGTACCATAGTTTCTTAATCCAGTCATCTACCGATGGGCATTTCGGTTGTTTCCATGTTTTGGCTATTGTGTATAGTGCTGCAATAAATATAGGAGTGCATACAGATTTTGAATTGGAGTTTTGGATTTCTCCGGATATATGACTAGGAGTGGAATTACTGTATCATAGGGTAGTTCCATTATCAGATTGCTGAGATACCTCCATACTGTTTTCCATAGTGGCTGCACTAATCTGCAATCCCACCAACCGTGCACTAGCGTTCCCTTTTCTCCACATCCACGCGAGCACTTGTTGTTTGTTGATTTATTGATGATAGCCATTGTGACTGGGGTGAGGTGGTATCTCATTGTGGTTTTTATTTGCATTTCTCTCATGGTTAGTGAGGTTGAGCATTTCTTCATATGTCTGTTTGCCTTCAGTATGTCCTTTTTAGAAAAATATCTCCTCAAGTCCTCTGCCCACTTTTTAATTGGGTTGTTTGTTTTTTTGGAGTTGAGTTGAGTGAGTTTTTTATAGATTTGTGATATTAATCCCTTATCAGATACATCATTGGCAAATATCCTTTCCCATTCAGTAGAATCCCTTTTTGTTTTATTGATGGTTCCCTTTGCTGTGAAAAAAATTTTTAGTTTGATGTAATCCCACATGTTTATTTTTTTTTTTCTTACTTCCCTCGCACAAAGGGATATATCAGTAAAAATTGTACTCCGGGTAATATCTGTGAAGTTTCTTCCTATATTTTCTTCTAGATATTTTATGGTTTCAGATCTTACATTTAAGTCTTTAAGCCATTTTAAATTTATTTTTGTATATGGTGTAAGGAGGTGGTCCAGCTTCATTTTCTTGCATTTGTCTGTCCAGGTTTCCCAGCACCATTTATTAAACAGATTGCCTTTACCCCATCGTATATTCTTGCTTCCGTTGTCGTAGATTAGATGGGCATATAGGCATGGATTTATTTCTGGACTCTCTATTCTGTTCCATTGATCTATGTGTCTATTTTTATGCCAGTACCATGCTGTTTTGATTACTGTAGCCTTGTAGTATAATTTGAAGTCAGGTATCGTTATACGTCCGACTTTGTTCTTATTTCTCAAGATTGCTGAGGCTATCCGGAGTCTTTTATGGTCCCATATAAATTTTAGGATTATATGTTCTATTTCTGTGAAAAACTTCGTTGGTAGTTTGATAGGAATTGCGTTAAACGCGTATATTGCCTTAGGCAGTATGGGCATTTTAACTATATTAATTCTACCTATCCATGAACATGGAATGTGTTTCCATCTATTTATGTCTTCTTTCATTTCTTTCTTCAGTGTCATAATTTTCTGAATACAGATCTTTTACTTCTTTGGTTAAATTTATTCTCAGGTATTTTATACTCTTTGGAGCAATTGTAAATGGAATTGTTTTTTTAATTGCTCCTTCTGATATTTTATCATTGGTATATAAAAATGCAACTGATTTCTGAAATTAACTATGTATCCTGCTACTTTACTAAATTCATTTATCAGTTCTACTAGTTTCTTGGTGGACTCTTTAGGCTTCTCTGTATATAGTATCATATCATCTGCATATAATGATAATTTTACTTCCTCCTTTCCAATTTGGATGCCTTCTATTTCTTTTTCTTGTCTGATTGCTGTGGCTAGAACTTCCAGCACTACATTGAATAGAAGTGGAGATAGTGGGCAACCTTGTCTTGTTCCTGATCTTAGGGGGAATGGTTTTAGCTTTTCCCCATTGAGTATGATGTTAGCTGTGGGTTTGTCATATATGGCCTTTATTATGTTGAAATATGATCTCTCTAGTTCCACTTAAGGGTTTTTATCATAAAAGGTTGCTGTATTTTATCAAATGCTTTTTCTGCATCTATTGATATGATCATGTGATTTTTATTTTTCATTTTGTCAATGTGGTGTATCACATTAATTGATTTGTGGATGTTGAACCACCCTTGCATACCAGGGATGAATCCCACTTGATCATGGTGTATGATCTTTTTAATGTATTGCTGAATTCTGTTCGTTAATATTTTGTTGAGAATTTTTGCATCTATGCTCATTAGAGATATCGGCCTGTAGTTTTCTTTTTTGTGGTGTCTTTGTCTGCTTTTGGGAACAGGGTGATAGTGGCTTCGTAAAAAGTGTTTGGGAGTCTTCCCTGCTTCTGGATGTTTTGGAAGAGCTTGAGGAGAATAGGTGAGAATTCTTTTTTGAACGTTTGAAAAATTCACCTGTAAAGCCATCTGGTCCAGGGCTTTTGTTTGTTGAAAGATGGTTGATTACTGATTCAATTTCTCTGGTGGTAATCAGTGTATTCAGGTTTTCTGTTTCTTCTTGAATTAGCCTTGGAAGGTTGTACACCTCTAGAAAATTGTCCATTTCTTCCAGATTGTCAAATTTGTTGGCATATAGTTGCTCATAGTAGTTTCTTAAAATTTTTTGTATTTCTGTAATGACGGATGATTGGTGTGTCTTCCAGTTTTTGTTTTTTTTCCTTTAGTTCATTTCTAATTTCATAGCACTGTGGTCAGAGAAGACAATTGGTATGATTTAGGTTTTCTTAAATTTATCAAGACTTGTTTTGTGGCCTAACATATGATCTATCTTGGAAAATGTTCCACGTGTGCTTGAGAAGAACGTGTATTCTGCAGCATTGGGGTGAAATGCTCTGAAAATATTGATTAAATCCAAGTGGCCCAAAGTATCATTTAAGGCTGTTGTTTCCATATTGATTTTCTGTCTGGAGGATCTGTCCCTTGTTGTCAGAGGTGTGTTGAAGTCCCCTACTATGATAGTGTTACTGTTGATCTCTGTCTTTATGTCTGTCAGTACCTGTTTTATATATTTAGGCGCTCCTATGTTAGGTGCATAGATGTTTACTAGGGTTATGTCCTCTTGTCAGATTGATCCCTGTATTATTATATAGTGCCCATCTTTGTCTTTTAATATATTCTTCATTTTAAAGTCTATTTTGTCAGATATAAGTATTGCAACTCCAGATTTTTTTCTTGCTTTGTTTTGCATGAAATATCTTACTCCAACCCTTCACTTTTAGCCTGTGTGCGTCTTTTGATCTGCAGTGAGTCTCTTGTATACAGCATATACAAGGGTCTTGCTTCCTTATCCACTCAACCACCCTATGTCTCTTGATTGGAGCATTTAATCCATTTACATTAAAGTGATTATTGATAGGTACATAGTTATTGCCATTTTTTAAATTTGTAGTTAGATTGTTTTCATCTTTCTTCTATTTACAGAAGTCTTTTAGTATTTCTTGCAATGCTGGCTTGGTGGTAATAAATTCCTTCAGTTTTTTCTTTTGTGGGAAGCTCTTTATCTCTCCATCAACTTTAAATGATAGCCTTGCTGTATAAAGCAATCTAGGTTGTAGGCCTTTGTGTTCCATCACTTTGAGTATCTTTTGCCACTCCCTCCTGGCCTTCAATGTTTCTGTAGAAAAGTCATTAGATAGTCTTACAGGAGTTCCCTTGTATGTAACCCTCTGTCTTTTTCTTGCTGCTTTCAGGATTCTCTCTTTGTCTTTAAGCTTTGCCATTTTAACTATAATGCGTCTTGTGTAGACCTGTTTGGGTTTATCCTGGTTGGAACTCTCTGCACCCTGGGCTTGTACTTTGGTTTCCTTCATCAGTTTAGGGAAGTTTTTGGACATTATTACCTCAAATATGTTCTCAATTCCTTGTTTCCTTTCTTCGCCTTCTGGTATTCCTATGATGCGCATGTTGTTGCACTTGATGTTATCCCAGAGGTCTCTTAAACCATCTTCATTGTTCTTTATTCTTTTTTCTTTCTGGTGTTCTGTTTCGGTGATCTCTGCTAATTTGTCTTCTAAATCGCTGATTCGATCCTCTGCTTCATCTAACCTGCTGGTAATTCCTTCAAGTGAGTTCTTAATTTCGGTAATTGTGTTCTTTAGTTCTAACTGGTTGTTCTTTATGATTTCTACATCCTTCTTTATGTCTTCTCTAAGCTCCTTAAACATTCTTATCACCAGTGTTCTGAGCTCTGTCTCTGAAAGGTTGGTTACCTCTGCTTCATTTGGTTCCACTTGTGGAGGTTTCTTCTGTTCTTTTATTTGGGACATGTTTTTTTGTCTCCCCAATGTGACTGACTCTCTGTGTTTGCTTTGATGTATTAGGAGGATCCCCTAGAGTTCTTAGTTCTTGCTGGGTTATTTTATGTAATATGTGTCCTTTATACTTGACTTGCACTACTTCGTTCTTCTTCTCTGCGTGTGCTCCAAAGGTGACTCTCGTGTTGTGTATATTGTCCTGTTCAAGAAGTACTTTAATTGCTTTTTGCTCGAGTAGGTGGGTTTAACTTCTAGGCTGTCTAGTTGTGAGACTTGGCTCTGCCCACCGCAGGGTGTTCTGCTGGGTGAGGGTTGGCCACTTAAATGAGGTTTATCCTCTATGGGCTCTTGAACCTTCAGAGAATTCCCTCTGGGTGTGTGACTTGTAGGTCAAACCCAGTAGTACTCTGGTTTGGTCTAGAGTTGGCTTCTGGATATGTTGAATCTTGTGTCTCTTAAGCTGGGCCCTTCAAGTAATTCTTCCACGAGTCTCCCAGCTGTTCTGTGTGATGAGCAAAGAACTCCTCGATGGGTTATATGTTTTATTTTATTTTTTTAAATCAACACTGTAGGAATGGCATTTTTTTGTTTTCTGGGTTACATAGTATTATGTCTATGATTTTCTAATGTTTCTGTAGGTACTGTACATTTTTTCTTGAGCTGCTTTTCTTTTTATCAATATGTTTCAATAATTGGATTATATTGTGTGTTAGCATTGCTTATTTTCTGTTAATCCGTATTGGTTTATGTTGAGTTGCTTGGATATGTGAGTTTCTAGTTCACATCAAATTTTGCAAGTGTTAGGTCATTTCTTCATATATATTTTTCTGATACCTCTTTATTCTAAAATCCAAATTACCATATGCTAAACTGATTACTGTATTACCCTAAATCAATGAGAATCTATTATGTTGTCATTATTTTCTCTGCTATATTTTTGAATATTTTATATTGCTGAGCCTTCAAGTTCATTGGTATTTTCTCCTGCAGTATCTAATCTACAATTAATCCTATTTTATTTTGCATTTTAGATGCAAATATTTATTAATATTTGTTTTCATATATTTCATTTCTCTTCTTACACTTGTCTTCTCTAGTAAATCATTGAGAATATTACACTTATTCTTGAGAGCTTCTTTAACATAATTTTCTATCTTTATTATTTGTGGATTTAAACTGACAACATTTCCTCTGTTCTCTGATTTACTTTTTTTTTATATATTTTAATTTTTGTTTGGGTACTGAACATAGTGATTTTATAACGTTGAGTGTTATGTTTTTTTTGTATTATTTTAAAGAATTTTGGACTTTGATCTGTATAGTAATTAAATATTATTTGCAAATTGTTTTGATAATTTAAAGGTTTTTTGGTTTGTTTTTGTTTTTTTTGTTTTGTTTTGTTTTTATAATATTTGTGTATAATACTTATATATTTCTGCCAGTTTAGACTTACAGCTGAAACATAACACTTCTGAGGTATATACTGAAGCACCATGCATTCAGAAACATTTTCCACACTGGCTGGTGAAAATTCAAATGATTTCCAGATCTGTTAATTCAAGTGATTATTATTTCCCCAAAAATTTATCTGTGACCAGTTTTGGCAAGTTTTACGTGATGTGTACACTGATTGTTATTGATTGTTATTGTCAAAGATTAACAGTAAATCTGTACAGATTTATGGTGCTCTGTTATTGATCTGGAAGGTTCTCCTTCCTATGCTCTGATTTGAAAATTTCCCTAGGAGGAAAATTGGAGCAAATGTATGGCATACTCATTTGTCTCCTTGTTTTCAAGGATCACAGTCCTGTGTTTCCTCTTATTCAGTGTGTGAAAACAGTCACTTTATATTGTGTTTTGCCTCGTTTTTAGAAGTTTGTAGTGGGAAGATAAGTAGGAAAATGATGAGGAGGACGGCAAGGACAACAATGATAACTCAAGGATTCTAAGATTTTATCTTGCCAGATAGAAAGATGGAAGTTGTATATGCCCTGGATTGGACAAAAAGTCAAAGTAATTGGTTTCAAATAAAATGTTATTTCATAGACAATAGATTAAAGATGTGGTTACTTAATCACACATGCATACACACACACACACACACACACACACACACACACACACACACACAGAAGCATAAATTGTATTTTCTACAAAGGTATTCTGCCTAACACAGAGTCTGAGGATTCTCATCAAAAATGATGACACTGTTTCAAATATTTTCTTGGGAGTCAGAGCATGGCTTTTTGCAGTATACAATAACCCATAAAAGATTTGGAACTTACCAGTGATATTGCAAATTCACAACTTTTCTGTGTTGTGTAGTAAAAGCTTTCATATGTCCACTACTAATTTAATATAATGTGCTTCTCTACACTGGAAATCACTAGAGGTAATGGTCTGAATTATAGTTATATAGCACCACGTCATAAAGAATAAGAAAATACTTATTGCTCTAGGGGCTGTATACAATGGATACACTTCACTCGTTGCTAAAATGATACTTCCTTTGAACTGAATTATCATAACTATTCCCAGTTGTTATGTGACATAATGCCTAAAAAGCTGTACTGAAAAGCAAATATAGCACTGCAATTCAACTGGGAAAAAAAGTTGATGACATCAACATAATAAGCCATATATTCCTGATATATAAAATATATCCTGCTTTCTGGAAAGGTTTGTAGAGAAATGATATTAATCTTAGGGACTATTTCAGTATCCTGGAATGTTTGGCTTTATTTTAGATATACGGTGTCCTAAGCCTCGTGTGACCCTTGATTGGGCTATTATTAATTTATAGTGTAAGTTTTCTCCTGAGAATGCTTTGAATTAGTAGAACAGAACCCCTCTATTCACTTTAGGGAAAGACAGAGAAAAAAACTGTGGTCTGTAAGCAGCCACTGGGCCACTTGGAAGTTCTCAAGTTAAATATGCTCATGTCCTTTCTACCATTAATCATTCTCAAGCTGTTAATTTAAATAATACTTGACACACCCTATCTTAGAAATCCTATACTTTGTTTGCTTTAACATTAGCTTATACAATTTTATTGGCATAAGCGCTGCCAAATATTAAGGAATGACCATATCTTGTTTGTGTTGAGATTCCAGAGGTCAATAAAATTCAGATTAAATCAGGAGAAAAGTCACTGGGAGCAATAGTAGAATATAAAGTATTTCCCTTGCTAACCAAACATCTAACTGGAAAATTCACCATTAATCACCCTTAATACTTACCATTTGATTTGTGCCTGGAATTTGACATACTAGAGATTTTCATCAATTTCAACAATGGGGACAGGACTTTAACCTTCACAGGCGGAATGGATAAAGCAACAAAACAGTGTGGAATACAGAACAGTATAAGGAAATGGACTCTTGTTGAAAATAATTTCCACGTGAACCCTGTTCAGTTTTTTGGTTTTTTTTTTAATTCCTTGAGGAAGTTCATACTCACCCCCAAGTCAGTCTTCTCCTTTTGTAATTACAGGTATTCAAGCGTTTTATCTGATTTGACAGCTTTCATATGGAAAAAAAAAAAAAACACTGTATATTTCCATTTTCTTTGACTTTTCATGTTACAAAGGAATGCATTAGTGCTGCATTTTATAAATTAAAGTAGACCCATTGCTTTCCACTGTTGATCTTGCTGAAATAGTATTGCATGAGTTTTGTAGATCAACTGATCTCAACATTATGCAAAAGGCAATTTAGAGTAAAATCCTAAGTAAGCAGAAATATATAGAAAAACTGGACAAAAGAGCCATTATGGCATAACTAATTTGCCTTGATAACATTCAAAGTTCTGCATCCATTTGCAGTTCTATTGCTGGAACCCTTAACTTGAGTGGTTTGCAACAGTGTAAATTTAGCTCGCCAGTAAACGAGTTGCTGGAAAAATAATGTTGAAGCAAGTGACCCTCCTATAATGATTCTTTCCATTTCATTGAGATCTTACAAATAACAGTACGACAAAAGGCCTGAAACAGTACAGTGCCCACAGAAACTGAGGGCTCCCATAGAGGATAGTAATGGTGAAAAAAAGAAGAGCCCTCTTTTACCTAGTCGCTCCCACACAGTCACCCTCTTTCATTTTCGTTACACCTTGTGCTCAGACAGAATGTTGAAAGGTGCATGAAGGAAGCAATTGAGTTGATCATGGAAACAGGCAGAAATAAGTTAGAGAATGGGCTTCTCTGGGACAAATTTACTACGTTTACTATGTTTCTAAATTACAAGACTTTTGCCTTTCTCACCCTTTTTTATTCCCCCCCTTTGGAAAAATAAAAATGAAAATCACAATTTTTCTTTACCATGTATATAATACTGTATATAATAGAGCATCTCAAAAGGGCGTGCTGGGAATAAACTGAGGCCACTTGATTTACTATAGCCAGATAAAAATTACACGAGAAATGACAGACTTGTCTCCTTTCTGTACCTTGGCAAAGTAGAGTCATGCTTGAATGAAAGGGTTAACCGTTTGACAGTCTGAACACCATGTAATTTGCTGACTACTTAAAAATGCCTGGAGATTCTGGAGAACTGAATTCATTTATTATTTTTTTAAGTTAGTACCTAAAGATCATAGCTATTCTGTCAACTGCTTTTTAAGTATTATCTGTTGGATCAGTATATGTTATATAGCTTCAAGGAATATATTTTTAAATAGTGCCAAAAAATGTGCTTTTTATATATGTATATATTTGAAGGAAGTAGGGAGTGAGGAGTAACTGGTAATACCAAATCAATATATATCTGTGTATGTTCAGTTTAATGTATTGCCATAGAATTGGAGAAGCTTTGCTTCAACTTGTCTTTTCCACCCCCGTTTAGTAAACTTGCTAAAGTAACCCAAAGTAGCTTCGAAGAAATAGGATCCCTTCACATATCTGAGAGAGTGAAAAAAAGGCCTAGGATAGCCTTGAAGCACTATCCCATGTACGGTTCTGTATTTGGAATTGGACTGAAATTACACAATTCCTCCCAAAGAGATATACCAGTCTCGTCGGATTAGTAGCTTCCCTGATTTCCATTCTTACTTCTTTCAAGGCAGGTTTATTGAGACCAAGGCCCATTTTCATTCTCCTAGTTCCCCTATTTACCACCTGATATCGAGAAGGCAATCAATTTATGTTTTTAATTAATAAATGAACAAGTCAATCACCTGCCCTGCTCTCCAAGGTTTTAGGTAGACTTGCCATTCTGGGGTTAGTGGGTTCTATTGTTTATATAACAGTTATAGGCGGCAGGGAGGAATCCATGTTCCTATTATACCTTAAGCCGGAGCTGAGGTGCTCTTGCGTGGGGAGATATATAGGGGATCTGGAAGGTATATCCCCTATATATATATATACAGAGGGTGCCAAAAAATGTATACACATTTTAAGAAAGGAAAACTGTATTAAAATTGTGGTACTCAATGTATATCAATAACAAGAGATGAGTCACGTTTGACTTCTGCAGTTACGAGAGGGGCTCACAGTGGTTACCATCAACGTCCAGACACTTCTGATTAGGGCAAAGGACTGCTTGAGTAACATTGACCAAAGTGTCCACTTATATACACTTTTTGGCACCCCCAATAACTATATATATACACGTGTTAAGAGCACGGAATTTTTCTGCTGCATATAAAAATTACTTGAAAACAATTACTTTGATTTGAAGCTGATTTGCAGGTCTTGTGTCCACCCCAAACCATCAAGGTTTTGAGAATATGACACTGTATACTATGCTCGATGTGTTCTCTACATTGTATCACCTAATATGATATAGCTAATCAGAAAGCAAACAACAAAAATATCTCTATCTCTATACTTTTGTAGAAGTTGCCTGCTTTCTCGACTAACAACCACATCAAGTTTGTACTTTTCCTGGCCATATTCTTCAGATGATTGTTGACTCAGTCTTGGGCAAGATTGCCAAAGCATCAATATACATAAAATTGGCTACTTTCCCAATTTAAACAATGAAGCAGATTAAAGCAGCTTGAATATAGCAATGAAAATATTATGTCATTGGAATGCAAATGAAGACACGGCTTGAAGCTATTTGTTTCACACCAACATAATTACATTTAAGCAATGTAAAGGAATCTTTTCCCTTAAGGGAAGATCTATTCCTGCCCAGAATAAGGTTGTGTCCTCCTGTGTAAAACATGCTAATAGAGCATCTCTCTGATAAGCCTATATTGACTCTAGGTGGATTTATTTGGCTAAAACATGAAGGACTTTGAGATTGTTTTCTACTTTGGAATTAGGTTATACTAAATATTCTGATTCACTGTTCTTTTAGTTCAACAATCAACTTCAACCAGATTCCTATAAAATCTAGTTTCAGCCTCTGGACAAAACCAACATGCCACACACAAGTAGTTATAAAAATAATAGGCAGAAGGAATCACTTCTTTTAGTCACTTAATTAACTGAACTAAATCACTTTTGAGTAATAAGTAATCAATAATAAAATTTAAGAAAAAGAAATATATTACCAGTTTAATGAAGAATCTGTTTTATTGTAGAGACAAAGCCTTTGTATGATTCAGTCTTATCCCATTACTTTGCTTAGGTCAGAGCAATTAAAGTACAAGTTTGTACAAATACAGAAAAAACAAAACCTGTCTAGATGAGTAGCTTAGAATTGTCAGGCAAAGAAATCTGCCCCACCTTAAGAAAATCCTTTAGAGACTAATGCAGACATCTCTGATAAAGGGGGAAAAAAAAGAAAAAAAAAAAAAAACTTAAGTAATCACTAACATAAATATGCTGAGACATATATTTATGTGTAACTATATAAATATACATTTCCTGCATATCTCAATCTCACCACATTCTATAGAAATTCAAGAGGAATAAAATTAAATCCTACCCAAGAAAGAAATCAACAGTTTAACCATTTTAATAATTTTGTATACTACTTATAAAACTTGTGCCAGGTATTTTTTTTTTAAATATAAAAATAAAGGTTTAAAATTAGGGCATTCTATAAAGTTGGATTTTCTGGTCAGCTGAAAGAAATTTTATATTTGTGAATTCTTACACTTTTGAAATTATAGCTAGAATTAAATGAAAAAGCACTTACACCAAAGTAATATAACATAGACTGAGTTAATATTAATAAAGGTCTCACTTTGTTTCAGGGTCATTATTATGAACAAACATGGCCTTTGTATATATGCCAATGTAGACCAAGGAAAATATTAGCCTGTATCCTATATTATGACACATCCTAAAAATTACATTAAAATAAATTCATAAACATAGCTCATTTATTTGCTCGTTGTCCTTATTTGTAAAAATATGGGTGAGGGTCCATCTAATCTCTGAACATTTAAGATAATAAAATTTAATGTTAGGTTTAATACAAATAACATGTGAAATATAGAATAAGTGTTGATGAATTAATGGGTTATCTTAGCCATTACTGTATTATGTCTACTTCACCTAAAGATGAACCTTTTTTAAAATAAACATTGTCTTTAAAGTCATCTTTTATAGCCATTATAAAAATAGTAAGTCTACTTTAAGAATAAAGTTCTTGAATAAGACAGCTACTTTCATAAATGAAATTTGGGCATGAACATATGCAGAAAACTCAACTTTTAGAGAAAATTCAATTTGTAAGAAAAACAAATTCAACAGGTTTTTCTAAGAACTTACATTGAGTAAATCAACTTGATAAATTGTGTGTGGTTTTCAAAGATGCATGAGTTACCCTCACTCCATATCATAGGCCTATGTTGTCTGAATAGGGTGAGAGGGTATAGGTCACATTTCCTACTTTTTAGAAGTTTACATTCAAGGTATTAAAGTAAAATATGCACCTAACAGTTGGAGAATAACAAAAGAGAGAACATGAATATATGCAGGAGAATATTGAACAGGAAAAATGTTCTAATCAAATGGATTTTTTTTTTTTTTTTGGTCAGGCTGAAACCATGTCATTGCCAATGTAAAATAGAAAACTGGCAATAAAACCATCCATTTACATGAGAAATTACTCAAGTGCCCCTATACGTACTGCTTTCCATGCACAATACAAAGTGGTTCCATTTTCAGAAGAACATATGCTAAATGTTTAAGCTCAAAGATGATTTAGAAAAAAATGGAAAAGATTTTTTAAACATTTATTTTACACTTTACAGGATTCATTTAGATTGGCAGATGTTCGAAAATCCAAAGCAAAGTAACTAGCTAGTGGAAAAGACAATATTTAAAGAGAAGGCAAGAGAGAGAAAAAAAATCCCCCAACTTGTAACATTCAGTATCAGAAAACATAAATCAGTCAATAAGCAATGAATAAATAAATTAAATAAATAAATAAATAAATAAATAAATAAATAAATAAATAAATAAATAAATAGAATTCCAGAGGAAATCTAATAGTTAAAATACCGAAGGGCTTCCAAATTCTTTCAGGTACCAGCAGCAAATGATGTATTGATTTTGCTGTTAAACTGCACAGCTATAACCAACACATTAGACATGGAAGATAAAAGCAATGACTAAAAGCACCATATTTCATCTGTCACACCTGAGGCGCTGCCTTCTTCAGACCTTTAGTGTATTAGCACAGAAAATCAATTACATAAAGAGCTAAACAAATGAAGGGAGAATAAAACAGGCCTCATTCACAAAGTGCCAGGGATGTCAACAAGCCCAGGAGAGTTCAGTAAACTGTATGATATCTCCAAATAAGCCATAATGACATTTTCTGATCTTTTAAAAGTCAGCAATTATGTATCACGGATTCTTTTAAGCCTTTTCTGGAAGGTCCTCAGCCATTAATGCATGATAACTCTAAATTGCTTGTGGACAAAAATGAGCCTTCTGTGACATAGAACAGTATGTTGTTTCAGCTTACAGTTCAAAACATATGAGTATACACCACTTAGATAATAAAATATTCTGTGTGTCCAAAGAAGCATATACCAGTACATTTACTACTGTAAAGGATTCTTAAAATGATTACGTAGCTGAATCTTCAGATAAAGATAATTGTTGCTTAAAATCTGTATGGCCTGATCTTCTGTATGGCCCCCCAAATTTGCAGTACAACCTCGATGATTAATTGTCTCAGGCAGATAGTCAATTTTTATCACAGAAGTCAAATGCTCCTTTATAAGTAGACAAGACACTGAGCTCGGATCGACCTCAGGGATTTTAAGTACCATGATATAAATCCTTCTTCAAGGAACTTCTTTATTTCTACAGAGAAAATCAAGGGATTTTTAAAAGAGATTTCATAAAGTGTCAGAGGGAATGTATGGAAGTCACATTTCGACAGTGAGATTAAGTTTCATGGCCTATGCTTACTCCATTCAGCTTCGTGTAATTTCACCAAATTATAAAACTATTCCTTTATATCTCCATTTTTTACTATCACTAATACCAATTTTCAAATCATTGTCTCTTCATCTCATTTACCCATAACTGTTAATCCAGAATCTCATTCTCCTCTCTGCTTCATCCATCTTCTTCCCATAAAACACTTTATAATTCAATATATAAATCTCCACAAACTTCAGCTCTACCTTGATTATATTCTCATAACCTCTTGCATTTGCTTGTGCCTCTACCTTCTCATATTAACCATTAATTTCTGAATATCAGAACCTTTCCCATAAAAAACGAATTCTCCTTCTTCACTTCCTATTGGTTTGTGTCACATTGCCCAGGCCTAATACCAACCACTAACTCTCTACATCCTGCTCCCTCAATTGAGATTCAGATCAACAGATGTCTCTGTTTCAGATACTGTACTCTCCCTTTGTGTATATAATTTAGGCATTTTAATCTCAAATTAATCTTGTGACTTACTGGTTTATTTATACAGATCACAAAATAAATTTAGAGAAATTAAGAATCTTTCATCAGCTAGTAACTTCATCTAGTTATACCAACACCCATTAAAGTTTTGCTCTTTGTTACCTTCTTCTAAGAAATACTTCTTGCTTTCTCGCTTTGTTACCTAATAGTTCATCAGATCAGCTCCCTGTCATCTTGGGTTGTTATAATGCCGTGAGAAGAAGAAGTAGAAGTCCATCTCCAATAGTTCCAATATGTAATCAAGGAGAGCTAATAAATGGTAGAAATGTGGGAAATGCAGGAGGGTGGTCATGGACCTTTGAAGGTGAGTTTAGTTAGTATGTGTGTGTGTGTTTTGTGTGTGTGTAGAACTCCACAAGCTTATACACACATATCCATATATATGAATACATATACACTTGGAGATATATGTATAAAGATACATACACAGATACACACACAGACACAAACAGAGGGTGCCAAAAAATGTATACACATTTTTAAAAAGAAAAATAACTGTATTAAAATTTTGCTTATGGTAACCACTTTGAGCACCTCTTGTAATTGCAGAAGTCAAACATGACTTGTGTTCATCTTTTGTGATCGGTATACATTGAGTATTACAATTTTAATACAGTTTTCCTTTCTTACAATGTGAATACATTTTTTGGTACTCTGTAATATACGCATATATATAGATAGAGATAGAGATATAGAGATATAGAGATATAGAGATATAGATACAGATACAGATGATACAGATACAGATACAGATACAGATACAGATACAGATATAGATATATATAGAGAGAGAGGATGGAAAAGTGAGGTTAAAGAGAAAAGCAACACAAAAGGCCTACTGTATGTGGCATAGCTTAAAAATCAGATTAGGTTGGTGTTCAGGAAATGAATGAAAAAGAAAAAGGGTATTAGCAGGGCGTGAGGGTCAAAAAGCAAGCCTCATGCACTTCTTAATATCCCTAAGATACCATACTCTTTATAGTTAAATTTTAATATATAAAAATGCTACTTTCAATACAGAAAAACCACCAGATCAGAACTCAATTCTTTTATAATGGATGTAATTTGAATTTGGATATATTGGGTAAACTCAAAAATTTTAGGGTCAAAATAAATATTGTGGAATATCTACTTTCAGATATACTATTGAGGAAACTCTGAGAGTTGTTTTAATAAAAATATACTTTTTTGAAATGTGACATGTGACCCTTGTACTTGGTGGGTACCTAATAATATTTGGTGAAATAAAAAGGCAGTTAGTGATGTTTGCATAATGTATGGACTATTTTACAGTTTCAAATTTTAAACAAGAATAATAAGCTTCTAGGATATTGGTACTTGTATTCTATGACTATCAATTGCTTGATTAAAAAATGTGTCATGTACTCAATAATTTACAGTATATAACCCGAGATTTTAAAAATTCTACAGTTGATCACGTATGATGTAAACAATCACATTAAAATGTGAAGGTGTTCGGTTTCTGCTAGTACATGAATAGCTCTTAACCTGGGATGCTCAGAAAAATTCCTAAGATTTCTAAATATTGCGAAGCCAACAAAATAATCTTGTTCTTTTGTATAATTTCTTATGGCAGTGACACCTAAGATCGGCCGTAGTTGATTTTATCAGAAATGCATGTCTTGGTGGTATCATTTCAGCACTTGCTCAGAGAAAAAAAGATCCATGTCAGTTTCCGAATTTAGTAGACTTCCAACTGCTAAAAACAAACAGCTTGAATTGTCTCCTGAAAGTGAACAATTACGTTGAAGTTGATATCCCCTGATCACAGTGAACATCTTATAATTTGACAAGACAATTTAAGCCAGTTCTGGGGATCCCAGATGTTTAAAAGTCCAGCCTTTACCAGGATGATTTGGATGCTATGGCTAAATACATTTTAATCAGAATAGTCTGAATTACTTTCTAAGTGACTTCGGATATTAAGAAAAAAGGCCTGCATGATGCCTGAAATTCTCTTCATCAGTATCAATTATTTTCCATAACTTAATGTCTCCAAAATGGCTTTTTTGAAATGCAGTTCTTAGCTGGGAAGGTAGTACATTGTTCCATTAGCCTGTGAGAAAGGATTACTTATCAAAGTCCTCAGGGAATGAACACCAATAAATAAATTTTGATTAAGGATGAAAATGGATGAATGTCAGAAAAAAATCTCAGCATGGATCTTTGCCCAACGAAATAGTTTCAGTTATATCACTACAAAATTCAGGAGAAGGGCACTTTTGAGGAAGCATTGGTAAAGGCAAATTCATGCCAAAGACAGTTTTTCCCCGGAGTTAACAGGGCTCTATTAGGAAAATTGTAAGAATTTTATTGTAATTAAATTGTAAAGATTTATGGTTCCAGAATATATGGATGCACTCTCCTCTGCCTTCGCTTCCTCTTCTGTAAAATAGGCACAGTAATGCAAGCTGCTGATATCATCATAGATAATTAATCAAGATTACATATATAAAGCACTTAGAACTTTACAATAATATTAACATTTTTAAAAGTATAAAGATGAATTAATGTTGCAATGGAGTGTCCTGACACCTTGTCCATTTTACATTTAAAAAGTGCAATTGCTTTTATGAGTTACTCATATTCCCAAAAGCCAATGACCTGAAAAGAAGAAATAATTTTGCAAAGTGGTTTTCTTTTACTTTCTGTTTACATTTATTTATTTACTTACTTATTTACTTATTTATTTACTGGCAACATGATCAAAGGTGCTTGGTTTTTATTTTTTCTTCGAATTAGTGAAATGTCTGAAACTTTCCTTTCTCATGTTAGAGAATGATTTCCAAACCAGTTATCTGTCCTCAGTTTTCATTCCTAGCAAATGAACATTTTAAAAACAGCATTGTAGAATATTTTTCACACTCCTGCTAAATGATAGATAAATTCTTCAGACACTTCTCATTGGCAGGAAATGAACACTCTTGTAGCTGTTCCAATAAAGTGAGCATAGACAAGAGTCTCCAGGAGACTGATAATCTCACACGATTTCATTTCAGCTCCCTGTAGTCTGTGAGTTTGTCTTCGAGGAGACTTCACCTGCATGAGGATTTCAGGATTAGGTTTTTCTATGTAATTTCACTCTCTAATAATGGAATTCTTTGGGCACTTTCTTAATTATTTCTACTTCCTAGTATCAGTCTACAGAGATAAATGTAGAGATTTATGCACTTAATTCCCTTTGGATCAAGATGAAAATACTCACTTTCATTCTTACTTTTTATTTATTGAACATTTATACAGCTGTCTTTTTTTCATCCAATTTGCAGGCTAACAGGTTGCTTCATTTTTCTTTCTTGCCTTCTCTCCCTTCCCTCCCTCCCTTCTTTCCTTCCTTCCTTCTTTCCTCTCTTCCTTCCTTCCTTCCTTTTTTTCTTTTTCCTTCCTTCCCTGCATTCCTCCCATTCCTCCTTCCTCCCTCCATTGCTCTCTTTCCAGTTGTCAGGAAATAGATATTAGTGTTTCAGTTCCAGCATATTTTTTTTTCCTTTTGAGAAACAGCCCTGCCTGTTTGGGTGTTTAAAGACCCTTATATTATATATGCATACACGGTTCTTAATTTTTACTAAGGTATTTATTAGCTCTTTTCCCTTGTATTTTCTCACTTCCAAAGAAAGGAGAATGCCTTTTAGAGTCACATGGACCTGTCATTTAGGTCTCTGGTACCTATAATTTGTATTACTTTACCTAATTATGTAACTAATATGAAAATCATTTTCCCAATGGAGAAAAAAAAAATGACATGTAATTTCCAATTTTGTCAAAAACACTAAAGCTAATATCTGTAAAACAACATAGTGCCCATTACGCAATCAATCATTATAAATATGGTAGAATATTATTAGTGTTGTCATTAGCTATAGCAGTTAAGTCAGTATCTTCTTCATTACTGTCTAGCCTCTAATCAAGTATTAGTTATTTTTCATCACAAGTTATTTTTATTGAAGTACAAATTATTTCATCACAAGTGCATTTATTGAAGTATAATTTATATGCAGTAAAAATTAACCTATTAAGTATACAGTATTCTGAATTTTGTCAAATGTATATAGTCATATTCTCACCACCGCAATCAAGATATTGTTCCATTGACCTGAAAAGTTACCTTTGTGTTTAATCCCCTACCCAGAACTCCAGTCGGTGGCACAGTGGCATTCACTGATTGTGCGTGCGTGTGTGTGTGTGTGTGTGTGTGTGTGTGTGTGTAGTTTTGATTTTCTTTTTTTAGAACGAATGCTGTGTAAATGGAATCAAAGAGTAACCTTATAGGTTTGGTTTCTTCTAATTAGCATATTGCGTTTGAAATTTATTGATGTTGTAATATATTTGAGGTCTCTCACACTCCATTTTATTGCTGAGTGGTATTCTAATGTATAAATATTTCCAAGATTTGTACTCTTTCCTCCAGTAATTGACATTTGGGTTTTTCACAGGTATTGGTGATTATGACTAAATTATACATATTCACGTACAAGTTTTTGAATGGGTATATGTTTTTATTTCCTTTGGGTAAATATCTAAAAAATGTACTAATGGATCATATAATAAGTATATGTTAATTTTTAAAAAGATTGTCGAGCAGCTTTGCTAATTGATTGTAACATGTTGTATTCCCACCACTGACGTATGAGAATTCTGATTGCTCCACATTCTTCCAAGTGCTTAATATTGTCAGTTTCTTTCCTTTGTTGTTGTTTTGATGCAGTGATTCTAATAAGTGTATAATTTTATCACATTATTTAAAATAATGATGTTTAGCATCATTTCATGTGTGTATGGGCCATTTTTAGATCATCTTTGGTGAAATGTAGGGTTAAAACCTTTGCCTATCTTTTTTTTTTAAGTTGGGTTATTGAGTTTTGATAGTTTTAGATTTTGGATTCCAGTTTCTTACCAAGTGTATGTTTTGCAAATATTTTCTCCCAATCTGTGCCTTTTTTTCCTTTAAAGTGCCTTATAAAAAGCTAAAATTTTTAATTTTGAAGTCCATTTTTAATTTTTTTTTCTGTGATTCATACTCTATGTACACTTTCTGTGAAATATTTGCCTAACACAACGTTTCAATATTTTTGCTTATTTTCCACTATAAGTTTATAGTTTAGGTTGTACATTAGGTCTATTTCTATTTTGAATAAATTTTTTATGTGGTGTAAGGTTATAAGTTATGGGTTGACATTAACTCTTTTTTTTATATCAATGTCTAATTATTCAGCACCATTTGTTAGATATTTTATCAGTTCTTCATTAAATTGATTTGGTATGTGTGTTGAAATCAGTTAAGTAGATCTGTGTGTGTGTGAATTTCTGCATTCTTTACTTTCTTGCACTAATCTATGTTTACTCTTTCAACAATTCTACAATGCACTTATTATGTAGATACATATTAAGCCTTGGAATCAGATAGTTTGAGCTCACTGACTCTGTTCTTTCAAAAATTGTTTTTGTTATTCTAGTTAATTTGTTGACCAAGTATATTTTAGGATCAGTTTGATGATATCTATAAAATGTATCATGGTGGACATAGGGATATACTGTGTTTTCTTGATTGAACTTCAGTCTGAGATGACCCTATGTGTCTGCTCCATGAAGGTTGTTTAAGGAGACAGAGACACATTATCAGAGTAACTGTCTAACTCAGTTTTTCATAATTCTGAATTCCTGTTCCATTTTATCTTAACCTTTATATATACCCTTTATATTCTTAAGTTAAATCTTGTCATTCCAGTGCTCAAAAGCTGCCAGAGGTTTTCCATCATGCTCAAAGTAAAATTGAAAGTCCTTAATAGCCTACAAAGCCCTTCATGGTCTGGTGTCACATGAACTCCAATTGCTTTTTGTATTATTGTCTACCCTGCCTTATTGTCCACCTTACAACTGTTCCTAGAATATGTTAGGCGTGTGCCACCCGTGGCCCTTTTTATTGGCTGTCTCCTTTGTCCAGGAAATTATTCTCTTAGATATTTTTAGGCTTAACTCCCTTAAGTCCTTTGAGTCTGTACTCAAATATCCTCTTTCCAGTGAGGCCTATTCTGACCACTCCAATTAACATTGAAATCTCTCCCTTTTCTTCTGACCCTCATAATTCTCCATTATGAGAACTTACTTTATCGCATTTCTTTTTTTCATAGCATTTATTTCTTCTAATACATGGGCAGGAATCCTTTACTAGTTTGTTCACTTACATTCCCCAAATACCTATAATAGTGTCTGATACAAAGCATGTACTCTCTAAATAGTTGTTGAATGAGTGAATTCATTAATAAATAAAAAGAGATAAGAAGCAGAAAAACTAAACTAAAACAATAATATGAATTTAAACAAGTGTCAGATATCAGAATATCAGCAAGGACACTATGGAACAGTAAGAATTTTTTATTCAAATGGGAATAATAAAGCCACTAACTGAGAGAAAGCACATAGAGTACAAAGTATTCTGAATCAGATGATAGGCATTTAGATCCAGTTCTACATTACCCTCTGGTGTGGGTATTATAAATCACCCTTTATAATTTCCTGCAATCACCCAGAGTCCCATATAATGTCATATCATTAGATAACCTCTAAGTTCCTTCTATTTTTACAGCTACTACATGGCCTTATACAAAGAAATTATGTCTTGGATTTGTAAATAGAGTTTTCTTTATATCACATTTGTTTTACACGAGGTTTTTCTCACAAACTCTACCCGAGGAAACACTATTTCAAACACAGAAAATGCTTTTTTTTCAGTTCAATTTTACTTTCTTCCTTCTGAATAGTTTAAAAAACCTTTCCAACTTTACTACTGTAAAAAAAAATCTATAGAAGGGGAAAATAATTTGAATGCTTACTATATAATGGATAATGAGTCAGGTCAAGTTTAAAATGCTTCAGACACATGCATTTTCTGTTACATAAATTAATCTCTTTCTTGACCAAGATTAGACTATCAATTTTTCTCTTTCAAACATGGCATGTTTTGTTTCTAAATTAAATGGAAACATCCCAAGTAGCTCAACCATTCTTAAGGATAGAGTTGTGCATTTTATGTATGTCTGCCTCTTGAGAGCTCTGAAAAATAAACGGACATTCCACAAATTAAAGAGTGGAATAAGAGGTTAAAACAATGTGTTTTGTTCTGTTTTTAAATGTTCTCAGATAAATCATGTATTATTTTGTTTTTATTTGAACAAATGTCTATATGGCTTACCCTGAGAAATAGTTTGTGCCAGAAATAGTTTATGTTCTAGAAGCACACATTATGCTTGATAAAAAATTAAGGATTAATGAAGTCTGGCTGAGCAGGATATCTAACTATGAATTTGATATTTAAAAGCTTTGCAACAATTTACATATTGCATAATATATGTTTGCTCTCTTTAGTGAGTAAACTATGTCATCCTGTAAATAGACAATTTTCAAATATCTTCATTGTATCCATGAAGATAGGAAAGGAATGTGATTGCATAACTAAATATTTTATTAGTGAATTTCAGTACTAGTACTAAGCAATTATTAATTTCTTGTTTAAAGCTATCTACATACTTATAAATAAGAGTAACTTTTGAAATATGAAAGAATAAAAATGTTTAAAAAATTTGTTTACAATGGAATAGAATTGAGAACCCAGAAATAAAACCACATAAATATGGACAGATAATTTTTGACAAAGAAGCTAAAAACATACAATGGAGGAAAGACAGACAGCCTCTTCAATAAATGGTGCTGGCAGAATTGGATAGCTACGTGCAAAAGAATGAAATTGGACTGCTATCTGTCACCATGTACCAAAATTAATTCAAAATGGATCAAAGACTTAAGCATAAGACCTGACACAATAAACTGCATTGAAGAAAACATAGGTACTAAACTTATGGACCTTGGGTTCAAAGAGCATTTTATGAATGTGACTCCAAAGGCAATGGAAGTAAAAACTAAAATAAACGAATGGGATTATATGAAACTGAAAAGCTTCTGCACAGCAAAAGAAACTATTGACAAAATAGTGAGGCAACCAACTGAATGGGAGAAGATTTTCGCAAACAGTTCCTCTGATAAGGGGCTAATATCCAAAATATACAAGGAACTCATGAAACTCAACAACAACAAAACAAACAACCCAACTGAAAAATGGACAGAGGACCTGAAGAGACATTTCTCCAAAGAGGATATACAAATGGCAAATAGACATATGAAAAAATGCTCAACATCGCTAATCATCAGAGAAATGCAAATGAAAACCACAATGAGATATCACCTCACCCCAGTCAGAATGGCTTTCATCAACAAAACAAATAGTAACAAGTGTTGGAGAGGCTGTGGAGAAAATGGAACTCTCATACACTGTTGGTGGGAATGCAGACTGGTGCCCCGCTATGGAAGGCAGTGTGGAGGTTCCTCAAGAAATTAGGAATAGAATTACCATATGACCCAGCAATCGCTCTCCTGGGTATCTACCCCAAAAATACAAAAGCATTTCTCTATAGAGACACGTGTACGCCAATGTTCATTGCAGCTTTGTTTACGGTGGCCAAGACATGGAAACAACCAAAATGTCCTTCGATAGATGAATGGATAAAGAAGTTGTGGTACATATACACAATGGAATACTATTCGGCATTAAGGAAAGATGATATAGGAGCATTTGTGACAACATGGATGGATCTCGAGAGTATAATGCTAAGTGAAATAAGTCAGACAGAAAAAGCAGAGAACCCTATGATTTCACTGATATGTGGTATATAAACCAAAAAGAACAAGACAAACAAATGAGAAACAAAAACTCATAGACACAGACAATAATTTAGTGGTTACCAGAGGGTAAGGGGGTGGGGGGTGGGTGATGAGGGTAAAGGGGATCAAATATATGGTGATGGAAGGAGAACTGACTCTGGGTGGTGAACACACAATGGGATTTATAGACGATGTAATACATAATTGTACACCTGAAATCTATGTAAATTTACTAACAATTGTCACCCCAATAAATTTAATTTAAAAAAAAATTTGTTTAGTAAATGATAATGATAAATAATAATTATTTTTCTAGGTATTATTACTTTGACAAATACATAGTTGCTACATTATTCTATCTAATACAATTAAAGGTAAAGAAACTAGATATTGAACTTCTCCATAGGAATAGACAGCCTCCACAGAGGAACTTATTACTATCACAAATTAACAGACTTTTCTTCTTTCTCTTCAACTGTATTCCTTAATATTCAAAGCAAATTTCAAACCACATGACTATATGTAGAAAAATATTATCAGTAATGCTTTAAAATTTTGGCTAATATGATTAATAAAAGTCTATGAATACTAAGAATTAACTCCCCAGTCATTTAGGGTCAATCCTTGTCATTTTAATATCTTTCTTAAATGTATTAGTCTTTTTGCCCACCTTAGCAAGTTCATGAGTCTGAAGATAATTGAATGTCTGATAATTCAAAATTTGCAAATGCCTCAGGCTCATCATTCAAAGCGTCAATTCTCACAGCTTAAGGATGAAGATGAAATTTTAGAGGGAATACAGAATATTAGCTGTGGTCTCTACTAACCCAAATATAGGCCTAAAAAGTATTGATATTCAAATAAATATCTAAGTCCCAATTATGAATTTATTATTTACCTCATATCCCAAGTATGAAAAAGTAGGTAAAAACAATTGGGTTATTTGAAGGTCTGGTTAATCGTGTTCAAATTTTCTTTCACTACATTTTCCCTTTCTATTGGAAACTTGGCATTTCATGTATATATCCAAAAGAGTATTTCTTAAGCATGAAGAGGGAAATTATTTCAGAATGAGAGACTAGAGAGAGTAAAAGCCTTGGGGTGAGGATTTGGTTGGCATGTTTAAGGACCAGCAAGGGAGCTGTTGTGGTTGGTAAATGTTGGTTATAGTGTGAGTGGGGGGATGATACAAAAAGAAGGAGCAGGGGTGGGAGGTAGAACAAATTATGAAGAGATCTAGAGGCCCTTTACGTGTTTTAGCTTTTATTCTGAGAGCGAAGACATTAGTAGATTCTGACTTTAGAAATAACTTTATTTGCATTTGGATGGATAAAACAGTTTGCTATGGAGCCTAGATAAAGCTGCGTTGGGGAATGAGTGGGAGCAGGAAACTAGTGAGAAAACTATTGAAATGGTACAGGAAAAGCATGATGGTGATCTGCACTAGAACATAGCACTGGGCAGTAACATGAGCAAACAGAAAATGTTTGTATATATTTACAAGATGTGATCAAAAATATAGTGAATGTTTAAATAAAATTTAAAACTTACAGTAAAAGACATATTGCCAAAATGTGTCTCACACAAAATCCCCCTAAAAATACTCTCCCTTGTTTCAAACACGTTTATCCCATTGTTCTTGCCACTGTCTGAAGCAGTTCTGGAAGTCCCCTTTCATGAGTGTGTTTAGTTGCACTGTCGTGCCTGCCTCAATGTCCTGAATTGATTCAAAAGGTTTACCTTCATGGTCCTTTTGACTGCGGGGAAGAGTCAGAGTCTCATGGTGCCAGATGCGGTGAATAAGATGGATGAGGACACACTGCAATGTTTTTATATAACAGAAATCACCATACCAGAAGCGACATGTGACACAGAGCATTTCCGTTGTGGTATCAAAATACAGTGAATACTGCTGCCGAGTGCGATCCAACAGAAAGGCCGAGATCTTCAATATGGGAAGCAGTCCATCAAACCCTAGTAACAGTGTGTGACAAGTTTCAACTTGTTTGGTGCAATCAATGGGGTGTGAGCTACAATTGAGAGAAGGTGTGTTTTAAAGTGTGCCATAAATCATCTTCCATCATGACATCGTTCTGTGTCACACATCACTTCTGGTATATGGCAATTTCCGTCAAATAGAAACATTATCTGTCAAATAAAAACATTACGGTGTGTCCTCTTCTACCTTATTCACCTAATCTGGCACCATGCGACTTCTGGCTCTTCCCCAAAGTCAAAATGATTCAGGACATCGAGACAGCCAGGATAGCGCAACTAAAGACGCTCATAAAAAAGACCTTCAGAACTGCTTCAGAAAGTGGCAAGAATGAAGGGATAATTGTGTTTGAAGTGAGGTTTATTTATTTATTTTTTTAGGGTGATTAATGACAATTAATTTTACTGTAATTTTTTTAAACATTCACCGTATTATTTGATTATACCTCATGTGATGTATAGTGTAATCAAGGCACATGTTACAAAGAGCCTGAACTAATGTATAAGTATAATGTGTCTGTATATGTGTGTTTATGTATATATAAAATTTTATATGTGATATATTTATATCACATATATACATGCATACAGTTTACCCTTTACAATTATTAATATTAAAATATTTCTAAGTATTATTTAACAAGACTGTATTTTACATAGAGAAAGAAATGGAATGTCTGAAAAGTAGTCAAAAAATAAAATACCAAAAATTGATTCAAAATAACAGTATATCCAAAATATTTCTACAGAAAAGAGAAGTTCTAATTCTAAGACAGGAGTGTAAAAAGGAGCGTTGCTAATTTCTTGTCAAATGATTTGTCTAAAACTATTCTATATTTTTCTCAAGGTAAATTCAGTAACTGGAGACTTGATAACTATAAAGTTAGTAATTATTTAATATTTAAACATGTCATTAAATGCAATTTCTACTTTTGATACATGTATTCATTAATCTCAGTAACAGAAGAAAATGATGATCCTCATTAATACAAGGATGAAAAACACTGGTGGAAAGACTTCTTTACAAGCATCATAGGAACTAAGTCACATTGTGAATTTAAAATTTTTGCAAATGTAACATTCAAAACCATCCACCATCATTTCTTTAGTGCTCACTTACAACCCTTCTCACTTTATACATTGGTTCTCATTTTCATTTGCTAAGCTTCCCAATTTGCCAATGCTTTTACTGAGTGGCGGAAGTGGCCAGGAATTTACATCTTCCAGCAAATAAACATCTCTCTTCTCTGTCAATAAATATTCTATTATTATTATTATTATTATTATTATTATTATTTCTTCCAGGAAATAAAATAATATACATTTCTGCAGAACCTATTCTTTGCTAGAGATCTCGAATTCTGTATACACCACTGGGTGAAGCCAGAACAGATCAAAAGTGCCAAGACTGGTTTCACATTTTCTGATTCTAAAACAAGTGTGGTGAGAGTCTTGGACACAAGAAAAAAATCTGTCAACTCCCTCACCAGCAGCTGTCACCTGTAGTTAATCTTTTTATTTCTATTTGTGTATTCCCCCTCACACCACTCTATCTACCACACATTATGTCACCATCTGCCACCACATTTTCCTGCATCCAATTGACCTCTCCAAACATGGTCCTGCCATCATTTTCAGTAAGTCAGGCATCACTAAGTCAGTAATGGCAATGCCCTTTGAAAATAACACTAAATATTGTATAACGAAGGTAACAATAGTTGCCCACTTTTTCTAAACACCTAAAATATTTTTTTCTTTCTTTCTTCCTTTCTTCCTTTCTTTCTTTCTTTCTTTCTTTCTTTCTTTCTTTCTTTCTTTCTTTCTTTCTTTCTTTCTTTCTTTCTTTTCTTACTTCCTTTTTTTTTTGGTGTGGAGATACAATAGTGGGGCTCACTGAATGTTCTAGCAAGTAGGAAAATATATGAATTGTGAGTGGGGTACATATAAAGAATAAGGGTAATATGGACATTTTTTTTGTGCTTCACAGGACCCCATGCCTTTTGGGAAACAGTAGAGAAGTGAAAGAATCAACCAATTTATAGGTTAGATTAACAGTCAATTATGCAATCAGTGTGGTGAAAACTATTAATATCTGTGCATATTTGGTTTGTCTCTTCTTCCATGAAATATACAGTTTTTGTTTCCAAGTTGCTTTTAAATTATGTCATGTGACCTTTCTGACCACTTCTTTGTAAGGATACATGCATCATTCTGGGCTGAAGCATTTCTCTGAGTAGCCAGGGTCTCAGGATTAAATTGCCATAGAATAAACTAGCCTACTTTGACTAATACCACAGATTACAAGTAATGTAAGAGTTTATCTGTCTCCACTCTCTCCCTTATCTGCCCCCATGAGGAGAATTTTAATGGCCATTCTGCTTCCCAATTATTCTGGATGCCTAATTGTGTCTGGATAACTGAAAGTTCCCTGGACCTTACATTAATGTCAGCTTTGCAAAGAATTTGGCTGCCATCACAGCTGAGTGATCAGAAGGGAAGCAGTACAGGTAATTATGTAGGCTTCCTTTAGCCCATTGCCATCAGCCAGAGACCCACAATCGTAACTGAAGATTCATTGGGGGAAGAACTAGAGACTGCTGCCAGAGAACAGACTGTCTGATGTGACAACAGGGGCAGAAGAAAACAAGGACCAATGTCAATGTCTCAGGATCTACACTTCTTCCACATTATGATTAGAGAATAAAATATAATCACAGATTGGAGAGAACACTAGTAAAAACAGAATTGTTTTCTGAAGACAGCATTGAATACTCCTCTTTCTTTAAAAAGGAAGTAAATAAAGTGAATTTGCAAGGATTCTCAGACTGCACATCTGCCTGCCTAAATTGCACCTGAGAAGTAGCAACCAAACAGATGAAAGCAAGGAGGATTAGGGAATGGTTTCTTTCAGTTTTATGTGCCTATAATCACAATGCCATACCCTCTTCACAACAAAGAGTCTTCAGGCTGGCAGACAGTCTTGTAAATACAGACTGTAGCACCTGTGTCTCAAACAAGATGATGCAGGTGCAATAGGGATTTCCTTAGATAAACAAGATAAACTTTGCTTAGTTAGGTATATAAATATTGTTCTGGCTCTCACTGTCTCTTTCTCTAAAAAAGTCATTAACCATAATGTAGAAAAATTATGTTGCATAGATTATTAGTGTTATTAAACTTAAGTATTCTTTGCTGTATTGGAAGGGAAATTAGTCCCATAATCCATTCCATGTCTTCTCTTGTTGTGTCCTCTCTTTCTTCCTCAGTATCTCAGACTTCTTTGTTCATTATAAGAATCTACTGAATGGGATGGAAACTTTGCAGCATGTTTAACAGAAAATATTGTTATGTCTTCATGTTTTAAAACCTTCAATAATATTTAATGGATTTGGTGAGTTGAGCAGATAAAAACAATTTCCAATAATCTTAATGTTGTGGAAGCTGTGTAAATAATATTTTAAAAACAGAGAGTATATTTTCCTTCTAAACAGGGTTGCAAGCATTGTGAAATACATAGCATTTAGATGAAAGAAAATGTGAAGAAATAATACATTATGGCAAGGAGTTTGTTTGTTTGTTTGTTTGTTTGTTTGTTTGTTAAAATTCCAGTGTATTGCGCTACTTACTACTGTTTAAGAAATAAATTTCTACCAAATAGGGAGATTAAATATCAAAGTGTGTTAGCAGAATTGTTAATATAGTACAAAATATGCATAACTGCAATGGACTAACAGCTTAAAACTGAGCTCGACAGGGTTTAACAGGATGAAGATGAAGGGTGACAGTGAATTAACTGACAGTGTGAAATGAGCCTCCAGCTTTGCGTCAGGTAGTTGATAATTGTTCCACTTAATTATATACCATGATTTTGGTTAGCATGCATGGATTTTGTGCATCCAATTCATTAGATGAGATTCTTTTTTCTGGTTCTATAGGGTCAATAGCAACTTCTGTGAAATATACTGGAACTGTAAAATGCAATGACAGCAACAAACAATAGTATTCTGATTCGTTGTGACTATGACATCTACCTTAAGTACAGGGAACGGTGTTTCATGATGCTCTATAAATTATGAAATATTGTGCAAAGATTATTTTACATTAGATCTAACACATCTCTTAGTCACATAAGAGGTTACTTCTTGCTGATAACACTTTTAAAAGTGAAATAGGCTTTTATAGTTTTGCATCACAAGATGTATTTTTCTAACAAAAAAATAAAATTCTCAAGTATTAAATTTAGACAAAAGACTTCGTTCTTTTGATTAACATGGTACCAGATAACTGATTTGACCAAATTTAAGACACAGAAAAGCTTGTTTACCACCATTTAGAAGGAATCCATATGAATCAGACAGGTCAAAGAAGCTTTTATTGCAATTTACTACAGCTCATTTAAAATGACCAGACTTTGAAAAGACAGGCATGAAAGTACTGATCTTATCACTCTCACTTATTGCATATGTGTTAAATTTGATTGAATTATATAAAAGCAAGCAAGTCATATTGACAATTTTCTTAGAAATTCTAGTGCACAAAAGTTATGTATATGTACAATATACCTCTTAATGGGACTCACTAAAAGTAGCTGAAACACACACGCACACACACACACACACACACACAATCCAGAATGACAACTTTCCCTGTTTGTCTGTGATCATCCTAGTTTTTGCACTAAAATTCCTACCTCTCAGAAAACCTTGTTCCTAGGCAAACTGGGATAGCTGGTGACCATAATGTACACACACATGCACAGGCTGTGTGATCTTCCTTTGAATATATTACCACCATCCATGTTGTCAAAAATGGCACTAGTTCATCTTTCCTTATGACAGAATAGTATTCCATTGTATGTGTGTGTGTGTGTGTGTGTGTGTGTATATATATATATATATATATATATATATATATATATATATATCTCACATCTTTTATCTAATCATCTGTCGAAGGACATTTTGGTTGTTTCCATGTCTTGGCCATTGTAAATAAAGTTGCAGTGAACATCGGAGCACATATATCTTTACAGATAAGTATTTTCAAATTTTTTTAGGTAGATACCCAGGACAGGATTGCTGGGTCATATGATAATTCTACTCTTAATATTTTGAGGAACGTCTACACTGCCTTCCATAGCAGCTGCACCAATCTACATTCCCACAAATAGTGTGTGAGGGTTCCTTTTTCTCCACAACCTCTCCAACACTTTTTATTCTTTGTCTTGTTGATGATAGCCATTCCAACTGGTGTGAGGATGGAACTTGAGATTATTATGCAAAGCAAAAATAAGTCAGACGGAAAAAGTCGAGAACCATATGACTTCACTGATATGTGGTATATGAAACTGAAGACAATGGAAAAAGACAGACAAATGAAGAAACAAAAACTCATAGACACATAATAGTTTATTGATTAGCAGAGGGTAAGAGGGGATAAGAGTGGTAGATGAGAGTAAAAGTGATCAAATATATGGTGATGGAAGGAGAACTGACTATGGGTAGTGAACACACAATGTGATATATAGATATTGTATACAGAATTGTGCACCTGAAACCTATGTAATTTTACTAACAATTGTCACCCCAATAAAATTTAATTGAAAAAAAAAACATAGATAGATAGATAGATAGATAGATAGATAGATAGATAGATAATCTCCATTGTCTTTGAAAGAGCACTCTACATTTTTGGCCAATATAGAAAATCAGAAAGAAAGAAAAAAAATTAAAAGTCAAAAATATATATAGAATAACAGTTTCAAAGACATTGCATTTCAGACAATAAAGGACATTGATTTTTGAGACACAGGAAACAAGTAAGATGAACTCAATAGTGACTGAAGCTTATTGCCTTGAGAGAGTTCCCTAGCTATGGAGAAGTGAAGGGAAACATAAGCAAAGACCCCTTTAAAAAATTAGCTTTCTTAAGTTTTAGGTTTCTCAACTGCACAAAAATCACTCTATGTCTCTTGTCCCACTGAGATCCACATTATACAATATAGATCTTAGATGGCAAAAGTAAATGAAACTCTTCACACCTGCTGTGCCATGAGTGATAAAGCCTTTTGTTTCTGACCCAGGGATTTCTTGTCTTCTGCCAGAATGCATATGACTGTGGCTAACTAACTTTTTAGTTCACAAGTTAGGTAAGATCCAGGCCCTTCAAATTTTTTGGCATAAAAGACAGACAGCAAATAAAAATTTAGGAAAGACAGATCATCAGATTTCTTAGATGAAACACTAAAAACACAATTCATAAATGAACAAATTGATATATTGGGATTTATCAAAATGAAAAACTGTTGCTCATTAAAGACACTGTTAAGTGAATGCAAAGACAAGCTATGTACCAGAAGAAAAATATATGCAAATTATACATCTGATAAGTAACTTGAATCCAGATATATAAAGAGTTCTTAAAACTCAAAAATATAAAAATAATCAATCCAATTTAAAAAAGTGAAATATTTGAACAGATATATTACCATTGAGACATACAAAGAATAAATATTCACATGGAAAGATGGTACAAATTATTAGTCATTAGGAAAATACAAATTAAACCATAATGAGGTATATAACTACATACCTGTTGGAAGGCAAAATAAAAAGACCGACTATACAAAGTGTTGGACAGGATGCAGAAGAACTAGAATACTCATATACTGCTAGTAAAAATGTAAAATCATACAACCACTTTGGAAAACACACATCTACCATGTAATTCATCCATTCCACTTTGAGGTATTTACCTAAGAGAAAAGAGAGCAATGCCCATAAAAAGATATGTACATGATTTTTACAGCAGTTTTATTTGTAATAGCCAAACTAGGAAAAAAGCGCAAATGTCCATCAACAGGTGAAGGGGTAAACAAATCGTGGCCTACTTGTATAATGGAAAAATAAAATGGATGAACTACTGATGCAGCAATAACAAGTAACATACTGTTTGTATATGCTATTACATAGATGAAGATCAAAATAATTACGATAAGTGAAAGATAGCATATCAAAAAATGACAAACAATGCAATTATTATTTTTTTAAATGTGGAATTAGTGACAGAAAGCAGATCAGTAAATATCTGGGGGTGTGGGTAGAGAAGTGTTGAAGCTGACCACCTTCAAAAAAGAAAACTTCAGCCCAATAGCTTCCCTTCTAACATCAGATAAATGATCCCAGAGAAATGGCCACCATATTTTGGCAATTTAGTTTCCAAGATAATAGTCAGTTACCCAAGAAATCAACTGAAAGTCTTCAATTGGAGAAGGTAAACCTGTAGATAAATGTACTCACAGACAGATTTTTGGAGTCTTTCTTTTAAATATGAATGTAGAGCCATAGTTCACAAAACTTTTATGGAAAATGTCAAAAATGAAAAAGAACCCCAAAAGCAAACCAAAGCAAAATGGTCTCAGAAAAAAAAAAATAATAAAGCTCCAAAGAAAATTGTCTTTAGAAATTCCTGATTTCTAAAAATGTAAGAGAATATTTCATCCACAAATAAGTGTTTTTTAGTTGAGAAAGAAAAAGAAAATGAGATAAATATATTGCAATCTATACAGAAATGCAAATGAAACAATAACACAAAAGCAAAAAGAGTAAATAACATCAAGTATTTCATGTTTGGAACAAGAACAGGGTATCCAACTTTCAAGTGAGAAAGATCATGTACTGCAGAGAGAGAATATTATTAAGTAAGTAATGAAGATTTCCGCAGCTTAAGAATGTAAGTCTCCAAATTCAAAGCGTATATATATATATATATACATATTACAGTAAAAATACATATTTCTCCTGGCCATTAATGCCCAGGAGTACAACTGCTGGATCTTATGGTGGTTGCATGTTTAATTTTATAAGAATAGCCACACTGCTTTGCAAAGTAGCTTTACCATTTTACATTTACACGAAGAGTGTATTAGTGATCCAGTTTTACTGCAAAATTACCAGCATTTGGTGTTGTCATTGTTTTAAGCCATTCAGGTAGTTGTGTTGTGATAAATCATTGTGGTTTAATTTTGCATTTCTCTGATGGCTAAAGATGTTGAACATCTTTCCATGTACTTGTGCATTTATATATCCTCTTTGATGAGATGTTTGTTCATGTTTTTCCATTTTCCAACTTGGTGTTCCTTTTCTTTTTCCTTTACAGTTGTAGTTTGAGAGTCCGTTATATAGTCTAGATACAACATTGTTATCAGATTGTGTTTTGAAATATTTTCTTCCAGAAAATAGGTTATCATTTCATCCTCTTTAATATGATTTTTCACAGAGCAAAAGTTTTTAATTTTGATTATTTACAATTTATTGTTTTCATTTTATAGATTGTGCTTTTTATGTTAGATCTAAGTATGCTTTGCCTAACTCTGATTCCCAAAGATTTCCTGCTAATTCTGTCATGAACTTTGAGTTAATTTTTGTATGTTTTATGTAAGAGATTGTCTAGAATTGGTGTTAATTCTATTTTAAAGTTTGGTAGAATTTTCCAGTGAAACCATTAGGTTTGTCAGCTTTTGTTTGGACAGTTTTTAAATTATGAATTCAATCTTGTTGATAGTTACAGGGCTATTGAATTCTCTATTTGATATTGAATGAGTTGTAATAGTTTGCATTTTTGAATAATTGGTCCACTTGATCTAAGTTTTCAAATTGATGTATGTGTAGTGGTTCATAGTATTAACTTCCGAGGTCTGTTGAGTCTATGCTGATATCCCATATTTCATCTCTTATGTTTATAATTTGTGTCTTCTCTTTGATTTTTTTGGTCTGTATTAGTAGGATTTGCCAACTTCACTGATCTTTCAATTTGTATTTAAAAAGTGAAGATTAAAATAACTCATATATATAAATATGGATATGCATATACATATATATTTATCCCTGTGCATGCATAAACATGCATATATAAACACATATATAATTCTTTAAAATATCTGTTGTACAATTGTAGGACAGAAATGAAAAATAAATTTGAAGTTTGAATATAGGTATGCCTATATTCAGGAAGATTTCATTAATTCATAACTTGGATAAATCTGAACTATCTAGAGTGCAATTTCATTTTTATGTCATTAACATGAAAACAGAATGTTCCCATCTGAAAAGTTTCATTTTCAATGAGTCTGTCACTGATCACTCTATTTAAAATTGCAGCATCCATATATCCCCACCTTCTTTTTCCATTGCATGTAATACTCTTTGCAAAATATTTTACCTATTTATTTTTTTCCCTAATATACTATTTATTTTTGTTATTATCTGTTTTTCCTGACTAGAATGTAACTTCCATGAAATAGGATTATGCACATTAAGTGAATAAACACATAACAATTTCTGATAGCATCTTTTGCAAACACATAATTTCATATGAATTTTTCTAGTGCAAATTAGCACAAAACACTTATATTTGTTAATTTTATATTAGAATTTGTTCTTTCTTATTTTGTAATGTGTATATATGTTTTTCTATAATTATAATTGAAGGCCCCCTCAATTAGTATAGTTAATGTGGTTAAGCTGTGATTTAAACAAAATTTGATATCTTGTAGTTTAAGGATACAACTCAAAAGGAGCTTAAGTAACTTTGATACTACACTTCTACCTTCATCTTTTATTACCTTCTTTCCTCAGCCTTCCATTTCCTGCCATGATGACACTTAAACTTAGATTCCAAATTTCTAATTCCATGCTTTACCTGTTTTATGAACATTAGAGTCATATTTTCCATGTCCTTATTCAAACTTCAAATTTATATTCATTTATTTCAATACTGAGCACATAATTCTTACTACCAATTATCCCTTCTGTTAGATTTCATCTTACGAAGATATCATCCAGTTTCCTCTTTCATAAATATGGTAGTCATCTTGGACTATTCTATTTATCTTATATTCAACATATTCTTCCTACCAAATGCATAACAACTCTACTCTCAAGTCTCTCTTTTATCTCCATTCCAATTGCGAGGTTCCCATCACTCATTAGGTCTATTCTGGGTTACAGCTCAATACAAGTTTAAATACTAAGTTCAGACTCAAGACAACACTTTTTAGATTATGCTCCATAGACATCTTCTCTCATCCTGCCTGATTTCACTAAACAACTACAAATATAGAGACATGCTCAAAAAAGCAAATCTCCAATTTGGTGACACATCAACCTTAATAAATCCTATACAAAGGGTCATCCTTGCATTCGTTATCTGTCTTAGAGACACCTGTACTGTCTGCATTTAACATTTGAAATGTGTTTGGAAATTTCTATTCACTGTATTGGCAATCTGTGATTCTAATAACATTTCAGGCATGGCTTTGAAATAATTTGAGAGAACAAATGGCAATATAGTAATATCAGATTTCTAGGCATGATACTTGAGTGCTGTGTATATGTGGTAATAAGAAACAGTAAGAGGTTCGATATGCTCTACACTGTTTGATATTTATGTGTCAGGTATTTCAGTGTGCTTCTTTTTCCCAAAAGACTGTATATAATAATTAGGCTTTTGGTGTAGCACATATTCCTAAATGACTACTCTGATTCTATTGTAGGTTAAAGTGCAGAGCTAGAAACTCTGTTCTGATAAAATATATATGTATATATTAAATATGACATTAACAGCTTAAAGTTGTATACTTCCCTTGAGGTCCCCACTTTTAATAACCTCCAGTATCATAGATAAAACGGAGGGAGTAATCACTACTGAAATGGATTTTCTGGCAAAATTAGACATCACCTCCAAGAATCAATAATCATTTGAAGCTAACAGTGTGATTAAATGACCTGTTTTTTTTAATTTTACCTTATGTTGAGCTGCTTTTTAATCTTGATTTAGGGTCACACTGCTAGAGACAAAGATAAACCAAGGACTTAGAACATTAGAGCAGCAACATGAGACCTATACATTATGGTTAAAGTCTCCTTTCCTTCAATCAAGGCATTTCTTGCTTATCAATGCATTCTTAAAAAAAAAAAAAAAGAAAAAAAAAGAAAGAAAGAAAAGAAAAGAAAAAAAAAACAAAAACAAAACTGAGCACTGTAGGTACAGACTGTATAAATACCACCACCTAAGGCTGCTTCTTCATTTTAAAAATCTGCACCATTAGCTTTGCTATGGCAGGTGCTATACATATTTTTTTTATTTAATAATTTACCATGCCAGTGGTGCTGGGGGATATCTTTGTATTGACCGATAATATTGTCATCAATTCTTTACATCCATGGAGTTTATCCTTCCCTTCTCTTTACAGTCCAAAAAAGAACTGTCTCAAGTAGGCAGCAAGTTAATTCTGCAGCCAACGGTGTTCTACCATGTGTAGGAAATACAGCCAATTACCAATTTGAGTTTACATAGTTTGCCTTGCGAATTACTGTATAAACAATGATATTGACCTAAGGATTACTTTTTTAAACATCCTAATAATATACACATATAACAATATAAAAATGAAATTTGTTAATGTATTCAGAAGTAAGAAATTAGTAAAATTTGAAAAATATAAAATTGTGAAATTCAGTAAAAGTTAAAACAAAAATTGTTTGATTTTATCCAAAGGAAAATTAGATAGATAAATAAATACAGTGAGTGCACATGTCTGCATCCACAAGTGTGCATAAGGGGAACAAAAGAGAGAGATAAAGAAAAAGATAAAATAGTTTATTATATCTTCAGGCAGCTATAATTAGTATATGATTATTAATAATATATATTATTAGGTAAACATTTATATTTATATATATATATTAACCTTACCTTATATAGATATATTATTATTTAACTAATACACTCTTCTGATTTTAAAAATAATGAATGTTAATTTACAAACACTTTTCTTTTAAATCTTGGTTTCTTCATAGGTTGAAATATTTCTTAAAAATATTTATTTCATGTTATATATATATATATGTATAATCAGATTATATATAATCAGATTATAACGTGACAAGTTAGATATTAACAATGATGCATTTTCTCTGCAAAAGGTTTCGAAATGTAACTTGAGATTAATACGTCTCTCTGCCAAAGAGTTTTCAGAGTGTTATTTGATAACAAAAAGATAATTTTCAAAATGTTGAAACTGGATACCATGAGCTTTTAAATTTTTGCCACTGCCATGGGAGTCACTTAGAGAAAATATATGTCTTTTTAAAGAAATTAATTTTTAAAAAATGTTTTAGCTTTATGCGTGTCCTACTGTTTCTCTTCAAGTGCAAAATGTGATTCTATTTAATTTTAGATAATTAACAACGAGAAAGGAAATATTCAGCTAATAATTTTTTAGAATTTTGTTTATTCATTCTCACATCCATTTGCACATCTTTAATACTGTACATTTTTGAAGAGAAAAACAGATAGATGCTCTGTATTTCTTAGATCACCTTGTCAAGAGACAGGTGATATCTGACCATTATCACTTTTTGTGAGGTTAATTTTGATCGGTATGTCTAAATGTTCTCACTTCAATCTATCCATGTAAAACTAATTGTCAGCATTTCACCTAAGTGTTTTAGCTGTCATTGATGATGAGTGTCTATTTCCATTTTTTCTTTAGGGGTGAAAAAATGATGATATTCTAATTCTATCATATATTTCTCCATTATTTAAAATTCTTTATACTATTCTAAGTATTATGAAGTATGATTCACATAGGAAATACAGAATAAATCCTTGAATTGTTCTCATATTTACCAGTGATTTAGAATAATAATTGCATTCTTGGGAAATAATGTAATATAGGTGACACATATGTATGTTCATTATGAATATTGATTTAAGGACATTAGCATATTTCAGTCTATTGCAGTTATTATTTGTGATGATCATATTGTTCCATCTTTGACTGAGGCATCTGTTAAAGTTGTGTTCTCTTTAGTATGAGCCCAGTAGTCTTTGTAGCTTCCAGGTTATCTTGTATAGTAAGATGTATGTCTTGTATTACATATATATGTAAATTTGACAGATGATAAATGGAGATAAGAACACTTCACACAATAATCTTTACATGTAGAAAGGAGTTTAGCAAATATGTGGATAGAGGAAAATAGTAAAAGAATACCAAGAGATTGTTTCTTACAGATTGTATAGTTTATTGAAAATAAATGTACTTTACATTATGATTTAGTATAATTTTTCATTTTATTGTGTTTATATCAGTCATGTTAGAATTTTGGTCTATATTGTTACAATTATCAAACATTTTTATTTAAAACATTTTCTTATGTTAAAACTGTAGGATAAACCATCTATGCTATTGCACAGAAAGGTAGCTATTGAAATGGCTTTCTGTAAACTAAATCATTCAAAGATCCAGTTGAGAAGTAAGGTATGTGTTTCAATAGTAGAAAAGAACACGTAAATCCCATTATTGGATTACTGAGGAGCAATTCAGTCCTTGCTGTCCAAAAAATGCTCAGTCATGCTGCTGAGAGCATTTCATAATTTGAGTATAAAGTTTTATTAAAAAAAAAATGAGTTAAAATGTCAATGCGAATGATCTAAAACACTGTCAGAACCATGTGTCCTCCCTTTATTGTCTCTGTTTTCAAGGCCATATTATCCTCCACCTTCATGAGAATGATTTTATAGGAGATAAAGTTTCAAGACATTATCTTAAAGGGCCTTTTGTTTATTTCCTATCTGAATGTTAATTTATGTGGACATAAAATTTTAGGGAGAAAATGATTTTTCCTCAGTATTTTCAAGATATTTCTCAATGTCTTCTACTTTTCAATCCTGAAAAAAAAAATACAATGTCGTTGTAATGCTTGAATTGTTGCATATGACCTATTAGTATTCTTTCCGAAGGTTGTTACAAGTGTTTTGTGTGTGTGTGTGTGTTTTTTTTTTTTTTTTTTTTTTTTTTTTTTTATCCTAGAGTTATAAAATTTAGTAATGATATATCTTGTTGCAGGGATTTTAAATGTCCTTTTTTTCCCCAGGCAATCAATAAGCCCTTTCAATTGGCACATTTAAGTCTGCTTATTCTAATAAAATTTCTTGAGTAATTTATTTCAAAACTTAAGATATTCATTATCTTTGTAACACAGCTATTTAGAAGTATGATTACTGCTTGGATTGATTCTTAAATATTATTTTCTCTTTTCTTTTCATGGATGGTTTTGTGATTTTTTTTTCTGTGATGTTTCTTAGGTCTTACCTTCCAAATTTTCATTTAATTTTAATGTAATTCTCTCGATACAATATATATAGATAGATGATAGATAGATAGATTTCTATCTTCTCTCTCTGTCTCTGTCTCTGTCTCTGTCTCTGTCTCTCTCTCTCTCTCTCTCTCTCTCCTGAGCCTATGCTCAGAAGAGCATAGGCTTCAACATGCAATATTTTGTGTTCTCTCCATTTCTATTCATCTTTGAGATCTTATGCCTAATATCAATATAATGGAATTTCAAGAAGAGTGGATACAAAGACACATATTTAGCTTACTATGTTTAAACAAAAGCCACTCTCATATTGAATATATTCTAATACACTTGCCTTACCCACAACCTTATCTTTCTTTGTCTTAATGTCTTCTTTTTCCCTTTTTGCTATTTCATTCATTTCTTTTTTCATTAATACAATAACCAACAATGTACAAATGTTTTGAGGGACCATTGGTATAATACCTCATTCCACTTTTCTGTATATTTCTATATATTTCTCTCACTTCTCATCTCTCATTTTACTGACGTCTTTACTTTCACTGTGACATACGTTTTATATACAAAAAAAATAAAATATGTACAAGTTAAATAAAAATAGTTAATTAAGTACCCTCCACAATAATAAATATAATCTTTGTAAGTACCTTAAAAGCTCACTGTACTGTCCCCCAAAATATCCCATTCTCTCCTCCTCCCTAGTTAAACACTATCTTAAATTGTGTTTTTGTCAGTCCTTTGCTAAAAATAACATATTTGGTTCAATTTGTCTTTTTTATATGAAATAGTAATGGCTCTGTTCTTTTGTGACTTGATGCAGTACTCACTATAACATTTTTGAGATCCACTCATGCTGTTGCATTTTGCTAAATTTCATCCATTCTTGTTGCTGAAAATATTCTATTGTATGTACATACCACAATTTAGTAATTCATTTTATGATTGATAGATATATATATATTTATAAGTTTTTGCTATTGTGTAAAATACAGATATCAATATTTCTTTTTGTCTACTGTATATATATATATTCAAAAATTGTGATAAGGTATAAACAAATAGTTAAATAAGAGTAACATGTGAATGTTCTTATTTCATTCAGAGAAATGACTGGATAATAAGAATATGTAAGTTTTTAAGTTAATAGGTAATTGCAAACTTTTACCAAAGAAGTTGTAGCAGTTTGTATACTAATCAGCTATATAGGACATTACATTGATCAACCTTTTTCCACAAATGTTGGTATTAATATAATTATACTGATGGCATTGACCCTTGGGGTATCAGATTTTTGCCAAGACGCCTGTAAAATGAATTATTTGGGGGGAAATGGTAGGAGAGAGGCCTAGCCTTTATCAGTTTTACCCTGTGCCTGACAATGTTGGGTTCTGCAGAGCCATTCTTGTATGTGCTCACTTTCCAGACTTTCTGATTTTGTTTTTCTTTCTCATATGTACACAAATTAAGGTGATTTTTCTTAGCTCTTTCTGCGGCATGTCATTGTTTCCTCTAGACAGTTTTTCAGAATGTCAAGTCTACTGTGTTCCATAAAATATAAATTCACTGTTTTGTATTTTGAATGGTATTAAGAAACAGCAAATAATTCAGACAAAAGAAACTATTGGAATTTAAGTGTTCTAAATTTTCCCCATTCTTTATTGGTTGTTATATTACCAAGACTTACAATAGCACTAACAAAATAGTCATAAAAGAGATTTATCAAATTTTAAACATGCACATTCTTAACCTATCTGTGCCTCAGTTTTTTTGGCCTGTACATGTATATAGTAAGAGCATGACCTTGTGAGATTTTTAAAAAGAGCCTACTACTTAAAGTATTATTGAAGCATCATAGACAAGGATGAAAAGCATATAAATTGAAATATATGATACAATAAATTTCTAAAGGCAGCCTTTGAAAAATCTCTCTTGTTCTCTGTCTCTCACTGACTTTTTCTCATAAACACACACATGTGCACACACACACACACACACATGTGCACAGTAGAAATGCTTTGGAATTCATGGAGAAGGAAGCCAAATTTTAAAAAATAAAATTTGAAATTAGTTTAAAATAACAGCAAAAATATATGCCAGTGTTGTAAAGTATTTAAAGAATTAAACAAATTCCTTTAGAGCTGATCAACATTTGCAGAGGCCAAAAAGACATATCCCTCAGAATCACATAATAAAGGATAGCGTTTGGAGTATATACGTAAGCTGAAATGTAGACAAGCATTGCATTTAAAATAAAACAAAACCTCATCATCTTTAGAAGATCCTTATAATGGAAGCCTTTATGCTAAAGCTTACTCTTAATTCTAGTCTTGCTCTTTGAATGTTTAACTTAATATAGCGGGGACCCGCCATGATTCAAAAGGCTACTGAGTGCCTACTATGTGCCCAGCATGAGAGAAGCAGAGTCAGGAACCTCTGACATTATGATTGTTTGATCTGATTTTCTGTCACCTGTCTCTCAGTTTCCCCTAGAGAGAGAAAACCTGGAAGTGTCAGGCTCTATTCCTTTAGTGAAATCTTAATGAGACTTAGCAGTTCAGACTGACAACCTACAGTCAGACCAGATTTTTGCTGCGTTTTTCTTTTTTTTTTTTTAGAATGCACATTGGTATTTTCAATATGCTGTTTTATAAGTCCTTTATCTTCATTTTTACGTATATTTATTTGGCTTTACATATTGTACATGAAAAAATTAATAAAATCTTTAATTTTTCTAAGATGAATGATTGTAGTAGACTCTGACTTTCATTCATATTACAAAGTTGTTACCTTTGAAATTGAAATGAATTTAAAATCTTATTCACCTTTAAAATAATAATAGGGAAAATCTAAAATAATTACCAGAGTTTTGTTTACAATTGCTTTTTTTTTCAGTTTTCATTTTTCCATTTCTTCAGACTTAAGCTTAAAATTTAGAAGGCTGTTTCTTATAGTATTTTTTTTCTTTAATTGTACTTCTTCTCAATCATCTTATTTTGTCTTGTCTGATACTAAATTTATCTTGTCTGATGCTAAATTCTTCACTGATATCTATTGGTGTTGCGACAATGCTAGGTTATTTTTCATTATTTGGTATTATTAATGCTTATTTAATATATCCTTACTCTGCCCATATAGTTTTGAGAGTCAAGATAAGGTTCAGATCAGGTATTGCAATTATCAGACACAAAATAAAAATCTCTACTTGCAGTTGGGCCTAAAGTAGATGTCCAGATTTAAGACCTGAAATTTCAAGCTTTGGATTCAAGAATGTAAAGAAAGATTATAAGATTGGAGGACTTTAGAAGGTTAGGGTAAGGACTACATATTAAAACAACATTGAGCTTTAATCATCAACTATACTTTTTTGGCAAGGATTTAGATTTAGTGATATCTACAGCCTATACAATTTGGTGCCTTTTGGAAAACAAAAAGAAAAGTATATTAGTAATTCAAAATTTGGGGGCCCTTCCCAAGGCTTTGGAAAGTTACCATACTAATTAGAACCCAAAAGCTTAAGTTTTATTTTATTCATGATATATCTGTCTCTTCTCTTGAATGCAATTTCTAGTGAGGATAATTTTTAATAGAAATATTGTCTATGCTTTTAGCATCACCTAATATAGTCAATTGATGAGAAAACTGTATCAACACTGAAATACATGATGTGGTGAGATTTCTTAAAATTGTTCTAAAACCACAAATTGTGGTGAACTCAGGCATTAAAGTCACAGGTAATGAAATTGGCATTTTTCATTGTGGGGACCAGGGAAAGCTGAGGTAGGAGCAATGAAACAAGAAATGCAGAGTGGGGTTGTAATGGGAAGATGAGATAATTCAATGTTATGCACAGAGACAAAACACCACTGAAAAATGATGGTAGTTTTGTATGAACTGTGTAAATAATTTTAGAACCTATTTAATTGATAGTAAAAAATAACCTTTATATAAGTGAGGCAAAATTTCCCAAGTGCAAAACTAGTTGCAAAAGTACTGTCATTTTCAAACACAAAAATAATATGTAAATGACTTAAACTGAGTGAGAAATCATTCACTTCATTATCAAATGAATGTCTTAAGGGGAAACTAAGTAATATTTTTATAGGCCTTTTCCTTGGCCTATATTTGACCTGCTTCTTCTTTTTTTCTTTTTTTTTTTCATTCAAATGTCACAGTTTTTTCACCCTTTGAAATGTCAGGTTCATCTTTTAATGACTTAATCTGAGGGTTAAGAATTCTGCATAGAAGCATAAGCCCATGACGATAGAATAAATCAAGAAAGAAGAGATTTGTAAAAAAGAAATGATTGGTATTACAAAAGTTCTTCAGAAAAGTGTGAGTGTATCAAAGGGGCAAATAGTTCTGTACTATGTCGTGCAGTGAAGTGAAGTAACAGTATTATAAATGTGATTATGCTTCTTCAGATAACATTTACTTGATTGTAAACTGACTTAAATATTATATTATCATTAGAAAAGCATTTTAAATTAAAATATATAAGAACTAGTCTCGGAAACAGACTGGTTGAGAATCTTAAATTATCAAGCCAAAATAATGTTATGTATTTTTATGAAAGTTTTAAAAAATCATAATGCCTAAATCAAAATAACAGATGAATTAGGACAACAGATGGACAATTTATTTCACAGATTGAATACCTAGAAACCACAAGCACCCATTTGGAAAACGAGGGGGAAGTGCTCTCATGCAGCAACTAAAGGATATGTTGTATATAATAGAATGGTAAAATTTATTTATAATTGGAATTAAGAAAAAATATACAAAAGTAAAATACTGTAATGAAATAATTAAAATTGATTCATAAAACTAAATGATTGGAAAGCTTCTTGAAATTTATGAGTTTCTACTTAAGGAGAATCATTCATTTCATTACCTATTGTAAAGTACTTTGCTAGAAGTATTAAATGTTTATATGCTCAGTTGCTTACTTAGGGTAGTTATCACAAAATCACATGTTATACGAGGTAGGACAATTCAGTTCACAAAGTCATCCTAGAAAAAGTGCCACAATCTCATTGCTGAATATCACTATGGCCTTCGAAGTACTTCCCTTGGGAAGCTGTGCACCTGCGCCAGCATCCAGTCCACATTTCAAAGCAATTCTGCAACTCTTTTTCTGGAATGGCCATCAGAGCTGTCATCGTATTACCATTGATGTCCTGAATGTCATCAAAATGTCTTACTTTCAATATTTCCTTTATCTTCGTGTAAATAAAGAAGTCACTGTAGACCAGATCAGGTGAGTAGGGAAGGTGTTCAAATACAGTTGTTTACTGGCTAAAACCTCCCTCACACACAGTGTCCTGTGAGCTGGTGCATTGTTGTGATGCAAGAGCCATGAATTGTTGGTGAAAAGTTCAGGTCATTTTCATCTAACTTTTTCATACAGCCTTTTCAGCACTTCCAAATAGTAAACTTGGTTAACTGTTTGTCCAGTTGGTACAAATTCATAAAGAATAGTCCTTCTTAGGGAGAGGGAGATGAGGATAAAGGGGATCAAATATATGGTGATGGAAAGAGAACTGACTCTGGGTGGTGAACACACAATGGGATTTATAGATGATGTAATACAGAATTGTGCACCTGAAATCTATGTAATTTCACTGACAATTGTCACCCCAATAAATTAAAAAAAAATAAAAAATAAATAAATTAAAAAAAGAATCATAAAAATAGAATAGTCCTTCTGATATCAAAAATGTTTAGCAACAACATTGCAGCAAGTTTGCAAACTTAATTGTCCAACCTCATATGTAAATTCAAGTATAAAATATTAAGTAGTAGTTTGTAACTAGACTGATCATTAATGAATGGAGTTATATAAATTTAGATGAATGTTGTGGGACTGTTTGCCCATGGATTCATCCAAACGTTAGTAATGAAATATTTCTTTACCTTGTAATTTTCAATATCATGTTAAATAGATAAAAAGAAGTAAAAAATTTGATTCATGGAATATTTTAAGTTATTATACTAATATAAAATATCTCAAAGAGATTATTTTTAATGTCCAAGTTAATTAAATAATTATATATTTCTTTAAAGTAACATATTATCCACTCTCAAAATAAAAGGGAAAAAGCAGCTTTAAAAACTACTATTATGATTTTAAATTTTACTTATTATAGATGTGTAAAGTTTGAGTAATAGCAGCAATTCAGTTTGGGGTATGAAGCAAGGCATAGTGGTCTAACACCAACACTCATCCCAATTCTGTTCCATGTGGGCCCCCAATGGAAAAGCATTGACCTTGAAAGCTTTATGATTTTTTTGTTGTTTTTTGTTTATTTTCCTGTAATGTGCCAGTGGTCAATATGGTCTTATATGATTTTGATTTTTATGGTATGCATATGTGTGTTTTATTCCTAAAATTTTATAATTTAATGTAATGGGAATATAACAGTTAATGAAAAAGCAAAAAGAAATATAATCAGGTTAAAAGAATACCGAAGATTTAGTAAGAGGCTATAGAAACAAAGGCCTTAAAATATCGGATAATATTTCAGATATCCTGCAAGTGACCTGACGTACTTTGGACACAGGAAGCCTGTACCTTTACTGTCCGAGTAAAGACTCTATAAAGTAATAAACAGAAAGATATGAATCCTTTCAAATCTTTCCAGAACAAAAAATTGAAAAATATAAATAAAGGAATATAAACTGGTTAAGGATTTACTTTTTAAATATCACTTTCCAGAATGTGCGCTATAAGACCATTGTTCAGCCATGTCTCCTTTCTCCCTCTACACACACACACACACACACACACACACACACACACACACAGCTGTTGCCAAAATTGCCTGCTTTTCTAGTGACAGCCTATTCTCAGTGGAATTTGTTTGCATCTTGATGTGTGCCAAGCAGCCCTCATTTTCAAAGGAATAAAGTGACAGCTTCTTCTAGTGATAGTTCAGGTTATAGATATGATTTGATTCCTTAGCTACATATGCTATGATGATAACATATGATTGAAATCCCCAAAAATTCTGAAAGAATATGTAAGCAATGAGGCCAAACAACTTACTTACAAAGTAATTATGCAATGTAAATCTCTATATGTGTTTGTGTTTGTATGTGTATCTGTGAGCACGTGTATTTTAGTATTTACAGTAGCAAAGATTATTATGAAATCCTCTATTTGATGAAAAGATTGGAGTAAGAACCAAAGGAATTTTAAAATATATGTGTTTTATGCTAACCTTTGAAAAATAAAAAAACTAAAATTAATAAATTGCCAAAATGTTAATTATATATATATATATATATATATATATATATATATATATATATATATATATATGAATGATAGGACTGTTTATATTCAGTGGATAAATGGTAACATTTAGGAGCTGCTGAACTCTAGGGAGATGATTAATTCAGGAAACAGAGTATAAAGATGTTCATGTTTCTGCCCACATGGGGCATAATTTAATACTAGGGCCTAATCAGTGGGTAATTCTTTGTGCTAACTGGGAACAGAATTTAATGGCTTCTATTATTATTGCTGGGGAGCAAGTGTGGGGCAATTTTACTTGACCCAAATAATTTGGAACACATTTACAGTAGAGACATGCAGGGCTATTCCTAGAAAAAAAGTGAAAATATTTGTGCAGGTATGTTTAAAATACCTATAATAGGAAATTGCAAATTTCTTTGGACATACCAATGATAGAGGTTTCTTACTAATAATGAACTTTGAGCAATTAAAGAAATAGGTCTTGATAAATTCCCACAGAAAATAATTATAAAATGATTCCAGGGTAAGGAAGCAAGTGTGAGCATAAACAGGAATATCAGAAGGAATTAGCAAAGAAGAGAAGAAAAGCAGATGAATCCAAACACTAACCTTACTTTGCACTTCTTGTTGTTGACTTTTGCAGTTCTTCAGAAATTGGGAATTTGAAATCATTATTTATACACCTATTGCTTATCAGATTATTTATTAGTTTCAGTAAATTTTAGAGTAAAATGTATGGCACTCTCTTTTAATAATGAATTCATCATTCTTTTCAATTCTTTCATCTTGGGAAAGAAAAATAGCCGCCCCTGACTGCTGAGAGCAGGTCTGGCACTTTATGCTTCCAGGATTTTATTTTGCTTGTTCAGTCTTGGTGTCCTCAGACTGATGTTTTCCTGATGGACATGAACCATTTCACAGAATGTAGACATCACCTGGGCCACACTGTGACTGAGATTGATCAAGATAAAAACAAAACCAGTCTGTAATTATGTTTGAACAAACAGAAACAAGAATATCTTCCAAACCACAGATATGCTAAGTAGCCTCGAGATATTATGAGTGACTAGTGTTTCTTGAGCAATTATTTCTTTAACTGAGTTTCATTTTCTTCCTTCTAGATAGGTAATTATATACTACTGTTTCTTCCTACCCAAGTAGAATCCTACCTCTTTTCCTGGATCACACCCTAAATCACCTAACACAAACCCAAATCCTAGAAGTCCTTTCTAATACCCTCGTTTCCCATGGTATGAAGTCTCCGTTATTGTGTAGTTCAATAAACAACTTAGATGAATTCCTAGTGGTAATTGGCTAGAGCATTGACAGACATCATAAAGAGGAAGTCATTAAAAGTTTCCCCCCATTCTTCCCCCTGATGTCATAGATTGATTTGGAATATTTTACACATTCATTGTAGTCAAGATTCTGGTCCCTGAGAGTGGCTTATCTAGTTGTTGTATACATCACATCTATTAATTCATGGATACATGTTTCTTAATGGTTAATAGACCTAAACTATGGTGATGATGTACAAAGATTTGCAACTCCTTGACTCCCTACAAACTCATATGTAAATATTTACTCTTCCAAGTAAAACTTTACTACTTTCTTGAAGAGGTAATTGCTAGTATTTATAAAAAGGTTCCCAAAGAAAATTAAGGTTTTTGAAAACAAATGAAACTAGTATTCATAAGTTCTGATGCAATACATTTCTTTTTCTCCAAAATGACTCAACAGTAAAAGTTGATAGGGCCTCTATACGATTGCTGGGCATGTAGGTTAATGATTAATCTTTACTAACCTATTTTAAAAGCCCATGCAGAGACATTAAGACACTGTGGTTTGTTTTTTTCACACCCATTTGTCAGTTTATTTATGTTTGTTCCATAGCTTCTTTACAAATTTTTGTACAAGTTCAGAGTTGAAATAAAGCATAGCAGAGAGGCAACATAGATTCACAGTTAAGGGCATGTAAGCTGGAATAAGGCCATCTAGCTTTCAATGACCTATCAGCCATGTACAATAAATAGAGCCTTGTCAAAGTTACTTTTCATCTCTGTGCCTTAATATGGAGATAATTATAGTATCTACCTTTTATGTGTACATAATGTATTATTGTAAAAGAATAAAAGACATCATACTGTTCTTAAATACTTTAGTAAATTTAATCTGTATGCAGTGTGATATATGTCAACTTTTTTTTTGCATGTAGATATTTAATTTTTTCTATACCATTTATTAAAATGACTCACAACTTTCTATTGAATTGCCTTTGCTCTTTTGTCACAACAATTGACCAGATAGCTGTAATTTTTTTCCTAAACTGTTTATACAAATTAACAGATATAAAAATTTATCTAATTGCTATAACTACTGGGTCTTAATTGCTATAATTACTTACAATGTTTCCCTGAAAATAAGACTGGGTCTTATATTAATTTTTGCTCCAAAAGATGCATTAGAGCTTATGTTCAGGGGATGCCATCCTGAAAAATCATGCTAGGGCTTATTTTCCAGTTAGGTCTTATTTTCAGAGACACATGGTGCTAAGTCATAAAATCAGGTGTGATAAACACTGTCACATTTTTCTTTTCCTTTTTTTTTTTTTTAATTAGTCTAGTTCACTTGTCTTTCATATTGCTTTTGGAATCATCTTGTCAATAGTTACAGAAATTCTTCCTGGGGAATTAATTAATTAATTTTATTTGTTTTCCTTTTTTCTAATACAATCATCGAATGCAATACATTTCCCTATAAGCCACTACTTTATTGAACTCATAATGGAATTGCTTTAAACTTAAAGATCAGTTAGGGAAATATCGACATCTTAAAAATGTTGGTGTTCCAATACATATATACTGCATGTATCTCAATTATTTAAATTTTCTGTGAATTTTATTTCTTCAGTGTTTGTAGTTTATGTTGAATTAGTTTTATTTCTTCCTTAAACGTTTTGTAGAATTCTTGAGAGCAACCATGCAAGCGGATATTTCTGTTTCTGGAAAGTTTAACTATGATTTCAATCCCTTTAGTAGATCTAAGGATATTCAGATTATATTTTACATGTTGATAGTGGTAGATTGTGCCTTTCATATAAGTTTTGAATTTTATGTATGTTAGTGAAATGACTTGCATAGAGTTGTTTGAAGTATTCCCTTATCATTATTTTCATTCTGTGAATTCAGTAATGACTTTTATTGTAATATGGGTAATTTGTACGTTTTCTCTTTTTTTCTTGTTAGTTTTGGTAGAGTTTTATGGATCTTATTCATTTTTTCTAAGAAAAACCTTTTGATATTTTTGATTTTCTGTTATTTTTGGTTTTCAATTTCACTCATTTCTGCTCCTATGTTTATTTTTAAAATTCCATTTGATTTGTTTTAGTTTGCTCTACTTCTAGTTTTTGACAAGGGAGATTTAGATGATTGATTTGAAACTTTGCTTCTTTTCTAAAATAAATATTGAATGATATGAAATTCCCTATATGCATTGCTTTACCTAATCCTATAATCTTTAGAATATTGTATTTTTATTTTCATTCATTTCAAATTATTTTCTATTTTCTTTGTGATTTCATATTTTACCCATATAGTTCTTACTTTTCATACAGTTTGACAGTCTCTAACTTGTAATTGAGGTGTTTACACTGTTTATATGGCTTGATTTAAATTTGTCATAATGATAGTAGCTTTGCATTTAACCCATCTGTTGTTTGTTACTTGTTTTTATTTCCTGCCACTTTTGAGGATTAATATTTATTTTCAAAATTAATGGAAAATATGTGGTCTTGTTTATTTTCACTGTTAGCTTTTATTAGTTAGAACTTTTTTTTTATTTAGTGTTTATTTAGTGTTTATTTAGTGTTTAGTCTAAGTTTACAATTGATTTATAAGACTGTACCTTCATATATTATCATATCACTTTATGTATAGTGTAAGAAGCTTTGTATTCCTAATCTTTCACATATTGTGTTATTGCTCCCTCACACTATTCTATATTATAATCCCTAAAACACGTTGATACTATTTGTGTTGTAGTCAGTCAGTTATCCATCAAGGTAATTTTTTTAAATGTATTTTATATTTACCTTCCTTTTTACATTTATGTTGCTTTCAGTTATTTTTATGTTTATTTTATTGATTAAAATTTACATTTGATATCATATCTTTTTCCTTTACTGTTTCTTATAGGCAGGCTGCTGAAAATACGTTTTCTACCTTTTGTTCATGTTAAATGTCTTTATTTGATTTCAATTTTTAAATATGTTTTCATTGGATGTAAAATTGAGGGATGTCAGTTATTTTTAAAGTATTAAAAAATGGGTCACTCCATTATCCTCAGGACGTTGCTTTAGAGATAGAACTGTATATGTATAAACAGAGAATTAGATAACTGAAAGAAATCAGTTTTGTCCCATGGAAAGTTTCTCTAATCAACATTATGAGCATGAAAGCTACATTTTGTCCTTGCGCACTGGAACTATCTTGCTGTCACTAATAGTGAAAAGAAAAACACCACTATCCTTGCTGCCTGATCCAGGTGGGTGGAGCAAATTTGTCGATGAAAGCCCTTGTTCATGGACCTCCACTCTTCTTGGCACTGCCTGTTTGACCACCACTTCTGGGGATGGATAACTCTTAGTGTTGGCCACACCCTTTCTAGTAGCCTTTACTGCACATGTTTTGGCTCATCTCATTCTGTCTGCTTGCCTGTTTTCAAGGTGTCTTCTTAGTCTTTATTTTTATTTTCCAAATTTTGTTTATATATTTCTTTATTTGGTTTAATGATCTCAGTCACTTCTAAAACATTTGCTAGAGAAGAGGAGTTGAAACATGGGTTTTGTTCTCAATCTTTGCTTGTAACACGGTCTTTGTGGTACCTCAAAAATTATTGGATATGTAGTCTTACAGATATATTTAAAACTAGTAATATTAAATCATAGAATTAAACACCTTTTTTTATGAGGTAGAATGCTTAGTGTTTATTGTTCTCCAAAAATATGGGCCAAACATGAAGGGGCTTTATTGGGTGGAGGCAGATTTTATAGCTACATCAATTAATTTATGTTGTTCATACTAAAAATATAATCTATTAAGCATCTCTTCAATGTGTAGTTAATTGCACTCAGTTGAAGAAAAATTCATGGAGTGTCTATCATATGCTGGTCTAATACAGTTTTATAAAAAGGATTTTATTTTCCCAAAAGTTTTTTGTATACTAAATTTCCTCTGTCAGTGAAAGAATTTCAAACAAGTAGCTACTATATATCATTATTTCTAACTATTTGTCAGGCCAAAATGTGTTACGTACATTCTCAATATCAGGCCAAAATGTGTTACATACATTCTCAATATCAGTTGAGGAAATATTTACATACCAGTGGTGGATAAATTTTTTCTGTATAAGATAGTATTTTACATTTTGTGGCCATAAGACCTCCGTTGCATAAACTTAATTCTGCTGTTTTTCTCTGAAGAAGCCATGGATAACATAAATGGGTAACATTTTGTGTTCCAATGAAACTTTATTTAAGAAAACAAGTGGAAAAGCAGTGGGCAGGGCTTGGCCTACAGGCCATAGTTAGCCAAATCCAGCGAGATAATATAAAAGCTTAAGGGATTTCAAGCTGTTGTTCCTTAAACTTAACTTTTGAAAAAAATTATTTCTGCTGCTTCTTAACTTAGATTACTGTTTCAAATGCAAGAGTAGATGAAATTTGCACAATAGCTTTTATCTTCATCAATTTAACAAAAATATCTTCACATCCAAATAGGAATATGTGTAATAAATAAAACTCTAAGGTAAAGAGTAATTCAGAATATTTTAAGCTCATCAATGTTATTGTTTCCTGTACTGCTGTAAAGTTCTCAAAGATGAAAAAGGAAGCACCGATCTCAAATTTCTGAACAAGATGAAAAATAACTCCATAGCTACATAGTCTACTATAAATATGCAAATACAATCTGTGGTACATAAAGTAACTTGTTACATAAAATTCCATAAATTGTACAGAAGGTGCCAAAAATGTATACACATTTTAAGAAAGGATATAACTATTAATATTGTAATACTCAATATAAACTGATAACAAAAGATGAATATAAGTCGTGTGTATACATTTTGTTGGCAGCCCAGGTATATTTAAACAAGAACACAGTAGTGGTATTCATATACATAGTGAACTCTTCATAAATGCTTGGGGAAAGTCTCAGGATAAAAACACTTAACCTGTAGTAATGCAAGAGGTGTTAGATAATAGATATTAAGAAATTATTTTTTAATAAAATATTTTGTAAGCCTCAATAAAAAAAAAATATTAGTATATTCAACTACAGCATCTCTCATAAATTAAGGTAGACTTAATTTATATATTTTTAAGGTGATTGTGTTATGATTTTTCGGTATCACCCCCTGGATGGCAGATTAATTCTTTGGACATGAGTTCTTCCAGCTGAATTACCACAATTTTGTTTCCTCTCTTCCTCTGGTAGTCTCCCAGGATGTCATGCATGTTTTCTTGATAGAGAATCAATACTTGCACTTTCTTTGCTTTATACCTTGCTCTTGAATGCTGGTCATTGTGAATTTGGTTTGTGTGGCTATATGGTCACTGTTTTGTCACGATTGACCTTAGTCATTATTATCTCTCTACTCTAGTAAACACTTTTGCAGAGGAAGGTGTATGCTGGATTGTCCTCTCCAGATCCATTTCTTTTTTGTATCCTGAGAGTTTGATCTCTGTACACATCAATACCAATGCTTCTTGCTGACTATCTTCCTGTTACGTTTAACCAATGGTGGAGGGGTGGGGAGGAGATAGAAACAGCAAGAATTTGAATATAAGGTCAGAAGACTTTTTCTCTGCCATCTGTATTTTTCAGCAGTGTATTTCTTTTTTAATTACTAAAATTTATTGGGGTGACAAAGGTCAACAAAACTACACAGGTTTCAAGTGTACAATTCTATAATACATCATCTGTATATTACATAGTGTGCTTACCACCCAGAGTCAGTTTTCTTTCCACTATTATATATTTGACTCCCTTTACCCTCTTCTATCACCTCCCTCCCCCCGTACCTTCTGATAACCACTAAACTGTTGTCTGTGTCTATGAGTTTTTGTTTCCTTATTTGTTTGTCTTGTTTCTTTGTTGCCTTCAGCTTTGTATCCCACATATGAGTGAACTCATATGGTTCTCAACTTTTCTCTCTAGGTTATTTCACTTAGCATAATAATCTTAAGATCCATCCATGTTGTCACAAATGGCACTATTTCATCTTTTCTTATGGCAGAGTAATATTCCATTGTGTATATATACCATATTTTCTTAATCCAATTATCTATCGAAGAACACTGGTTGTTTCCATATCTTGGCCACTGTAAATATTTCAGCAGTGTATTTCTTGCAATACTTGTTGCCCTCCAAGACCACATCTCACATCGCTGATCATTCCCACAGGGCTCCAGTTTTCCCAGGGCACTAGCACACTGTTCCTTCCCTCTGCTCCTTAAATCCTAACATCTACAAAGGCTTGTTGCTCTCACCACAGTCTTTGCCTCACCTTTTATGCTACACACCACAAACTTATAAGTCTTCTCTTCCTTAAAAATTATTCATTTAAAATGTCTATAAAACATCTTTTTTGTTAGACTATTGTAAAGTGTCAGGTGGTTTCCAAATTATTTTCTTTATTTGAATTGTTTCAACAGTTTTTTTTTTAAACATCCCAAATCCACAATTCCAGCCAATTGTGATATTGTGATGTATGGTAAGAAATATGAGAGCTGACAATTAAGTTTGTGAACTCATCCTAGAAAAAAATGCCACATACCTCATTGCTGAATATCACTATGGTCACCTTCAAAGTACTCCCCTTGGGAAGCTATGCACTGATGCCAGTGCCTAGTCCACCCTTCCAAGCAATTTTGGAACTCTTTTTCTGGAATGACAATCAGAGCTGTTATCGTATTACCCTTGATGTTCTGAATGTCATCCAAATGTCTTCCTTTCAATATTTCCTTTATCTTTGGGTAAAGAAAGAAGTCATTGGGGCCAGATCAGGTGAGGAGAGAGAGTGTGCCAATACAGTTATTTGTATCCTGGCTAAAAACTCCCTCACAGACAATGTCTTGTGAGCTGGTCCATTGTGATGCAAGAGCCATGAATTGTTGACGAAAAGTTCAGGGTGTTTTTGTCTAACTTTTGGATAGTTAGATGAGGTCTCAGTATGCTTGCAAGGTTTTTCTTGCCTGTTTGTGTTCCTGCCATTCACTTGCCTCATGTAGCTACTACTTCTCCCAGAATGAGAAACACGGGAGCTGTTCTTATGTATAGACCTGCTGCCTTATACAGAGCTGTCAACACTAACTCACAGACGTGTGTACAAGAAAAGGAAGGGCTTTTTAAAAGACACTGGAATTTTGTTGTTTTGGGTTTTTTATATAGCATAATCAGAGCAATATTTGAATAATACAAACCCATTTGCAGAGACATAATCAAGGAAAGTCTGAAGACTATAGACTGTCCCAAAGATGGTGGGACAGATCGTCACATTGTTTTTCAAAATGGAGATATCCGTAAATTGGTTTATTGCAGAAACCATTAATTTCTATGGGAAAAAAAGAAAGATAAAATTGGGATGCTTCTGGCCTTGGATAAAGTGTGTGTTTGGTGTGATGAGGAAACAAATCTCTGCTGTTTACACTGCAATTTTGAGGAGGATTCAAACAGTGTTCACTTCACTTAGTTAAGTGAACTAGCCCTTTTGGAATGTGTTTTATTGTGTTTGGTGGTTTTCTGTAAAGCCCTTTTTCTCCCTAGAATGAAGATTTGAGAATGAAGATGGCTATAATCTGGGAAAGTCATTAGCATACCCAACTCTAAATATGACTCCATTGTATTTTAATTCCAATGGCTTTGGCAATAATAGTTTCACGTGATGCTTGCTGAACAGGGGTGACATGTTCAGATGCAATGCTTTCCCTTCATTTCTTCCAGTGCCTTAAAATTAAATATATCTATAGCTGTGCATATATACCTATCTGTATCTACATATAGTGAGATAGGTATGTATGTATAGCTATAGATATTGTCAGTGAGCTGTGCCAGCCATGAGGATTTACTTATGTGTAGCTTCCTCTCTCTCACTATCTCAAACAATAAATGTTTGTTCCATACAAGACCAGACCATCCCCATACCCATCCTCATGCTCTCAACTGCCTATACTGTATTTGCCCACAACACATGTTCTCAATTGACTGCTGAGCAAGAAGAGCAAATTGTGTTAGAATAGTGAATGACCTCTGGTAGAGAGAAAACCATAGATGTTATTTTATTGGCAAGATTAGTATACCCACCCTCTACCCCACCCCAAAAAAAAACACATACTTGTAATACAAGGTAAATTGAAAGTAAAGGTTTCTGATACTTTGACTTTTTTTTTCTTTAATTATTACCTACAGAGTTCTTTAGAAGGTACTTCTTAAATTCATTTTTGCTTCTTTAATTTCTATTTTTCAACTGACTTGTATGACAATTTGGATTTTGATGTTTACCTCACTTGAAGATTATGTTCTATGTAAAAAAAGGTAGTATTTTTCTATACTATTACTACATTTTTGTCAATTACAAATAGGTTTATGCGATTTGGCATTTATTTTACCCCTTTAGGTATCTGTAAGATATTGTTAACCAGATTTTTATCTTTTTATTTCTCTTTGTGCCTTCAATTGGCATTATTACAACTGAGAGATTATAATTACCACTAAATTTATTATGTGTCCTCGATGTTCAAGACATTGTGCTAACATTTTACATCCAGGACCTCATTAAATCTTTGCAATACACCATGAGGTCGGCATCATTAATAATGTCATTAAGCAGATGAGAAACTGGAATTCTGAGAAGTCAGTAACTTGCCTAACAGCCCCTATAATTGAGAAGACCAGAATCTGGACAGAGTCTGTCTAATTCTAGAACTTGAGCCTGACACCATATCACCAAGAATTTGCTACTTAGTTTCTTTGCATTTCTCACTTTCTTCAGAAATTTTAATTTAACTGCCCTGAGATTGCTGCCTCATTATAGGATGCTGGCAAATATCCCTAGCATTTTTTTTCTTTGATTTTTCTTTTTTCAATTTATTGGGGTGACAATTCTTAGTAAAATTGCATAGATTTCAGGTGTACAATTCTGTATTTCATCATCTATAAATCCCATTTTGTGTGCACGACCCAGAGTAAGTTCTCCTTCCATCACCATATATTTGATCCCTGTTACCCTCATCTCCCAACCCCCACCCCCCTTACCCTCTGGTAACCACTGAACTATTGTCTGTGTCTATGAGTTTTTGTTTCTCATTTGTTTGTCTTGTTCTTTTGTTGCTTTTGGTTTATATACCACATATCAGTGAAATCATATGGTTCTCTGCTTTTTCTGTCTGACTTACTTTGCTTAGCATTATACTCTCAAGATCCATCCATGTTGTCACAAATTTTCCTATATCATCTTTTCTTACTGCCGAATAGTATTCCATTATATATATATATATATATATATATATATATATATATACCACAACTTCTTTACCAGTCATCTATCGAAGGACATTTTGGTTGTTTCCATGTCTTGGCCACCGTAAACAAAGCTGCAATGAACATTGGAGCACACTTGTCTTTATGGATAAATGTTTTCATATTTTTTGGGTAGATACCCAGGAGAGGGATTGCTGGGTCATATGGTAATTCTATTCGTAAGTTTTTGAGGAACCTCCACACTGCCTTCCAAAATGGCTGCACCAGTCTGCGTTCCCACCAACAGTGTATGAGGGTTCCTTTTTCTCCACAGCCTCTCCAACACTTGTTACTATTTGTCTTGTTGATGATAGCCATTCTGACTAGGGCCTCATTGTGGTTTTTATTTGCATTTCTCTGATGATTAGTGATGTGGAGCATTTTTTCATATGTTTATTTGGCATTTGTATGTCCTCTTTGGAGAAATGACTCTTCAGGTCCACTGCCCATTTTTCAATTGGGTTGTTTGTTTTTTTGTTGTTGAATTTCATGAGTTCCTTGTAACTTTTGGATATTAGCCCCTTATCATACAATGGAGGAAAGACAGCCTCTTCAATAAATGGTGTTGGGAGAATTGGATAGCCACGTGCAAAAGAATGAAACTGGACTGCTATCTGTCACCATGTACCACAATTAATTCAAAATGGATCAAAGACTTAAGTGTAAGACCTGACACAATAAACTGCATAGAAGAAAACATAGGTACTAAACTTATGGCTCTTGGGTTCAAAGAGCATTTTATGAATTTGACTCCAAAGGCAATGGAAGTAAAAGCTAAAATAAACAAATGGAACTATATGAAACATAAAAGCTTCTGCACAGCAAAAGAAACCATCGACAAAATAAAGAGGCAATCAACTGAATGGGAGAAGATTTTTGCATTTTTTTTTCAGAATCACCACTGATAAAGCCAATGTTTTAAAAAAAATAGTAATTGTAGAGAAAGAAACTAGGAAATATAGAGATAAAACAGGTATATATGTTTAGTTATAGATATATTTTATTTTAAGACATTGGCTCAGCTTGTGGGGGCTGGTGAATCCAGAATCTGAAGGGTAGGCTGACAGGCTAAAACCTCAGGTAAGTGTCACTACTACAGTATTGGGGCAGAATTTCTTCTAGGAAACCTTAGATTTTGCTTTTAGGCCTTTGACTGATTAGATGAGACCTACCACATTATGAGAGGTAATTTCCTTTACTAAAAGTCAGTTGATTGTAAATGTTAACCACATCTACAAAATACCTTTACAACAATACGAAGATTAGTGTCTGATTAAAATAATTGGGTACTGTAGCCTAGTAAAGTTCACACACACACACACACACAAAAAAAAAACCTAACAATAACACTGCCTATAACAGGACGCTGGCATTTGTTTCATCAAAAATTTTAATAACTCAACTTAATGTGGTAATTTACCAATCTACATATGTAAAAATGGAAACTTTCTGTATAGTATAACTTCACAGATTTGTAAATTTTCTAAATTAAGTTTGAAGTATTGGATTAGTTATATACTCCTTGTCAGATAAACAAACCCTATTTATGATTTTTAATTATTTAAGTAAGATATAATGAATAGCGGTGAACCTGAAGAACTTTCCTTCTCAAGAAATTAATTTTTATCATTTCTGTTTACTTTAGCCTTCATACACATGTCCTCTGTGTTATCACCTGTTCCTATCATCACACTACCTTATCAGTTAAACTGTTTCTGAAAATGTTTTGACATATTGCTACCAAAAAGTAGATCTGATCAATTTTTTTTCTATGTAGCATCATTATAGAATATGTAGTTTGGCTTTCATTTGATTACTTCCACATCTGTGTAACTTTGTTTAGAATTGATCAAATTATCCATTGATTCACTCATTAATTCAGATTATTGAGCACTTTGTAGGTGTTGAAATTAAAGTGGTGGGGAAGAGAAAAAATGTTCTTGCCTACAGAGTACAGTTGTTTTGGAAAGACATTGCATTATAAGGCCCTCTTCTTTTACTCCATCTTATCTATCAAGAACTTGTGTTGACACCCACTTTATTTTCTAGAGCCAGCTCCACTGCTATCCCCTGGTACAACTAACATCATCTCTGATATGCCTTGAAAATTATTGCAATAGATTCCTAAATGGTCTCCCTGATCTGGCTTGTGTTTTCTTAGATACTTGCTTTGTGTTTTGTTCTAAAGGAAACACTATCACGTAAGCTATCCTATGAAGCAAACCCGGTAGCAGAGAACTGAAGATGTCTAGTGACTATCTTTAGTGTTTTTCAAAATACTAAAAATATAATACAACTAAACATTTTTGACACTTAGAAAAAATTTGGAATACCTCTTTGAAATGTGATAGTATCACACATTTAAGATTAAGAACTGTTAGGTTTAACATGTAGGTTCTGAACTACTTCTTTTGAACTGTAATTCCATTGGTGACTTTGTTTCCTGAGCTGTCACAATGCTATTCCAGTCAACTCTGTTCTTCTGGTTCTGCTTGCACACTAGCTGGTTACTTGTTCCCAGGTGGGGCTGCCAGGAGAAATGGAAAGTTCTTCTCTGGACATCCAGGACTCAGATGGGGAAATCTGAACCCCCAGGATGGAAGGCATATCACCCCTGAATCGCCTTTTCCTACTGGATGGAGGGCTAAGATATCCCTGGCCTAGATCCATTTCTGCCACCTGAGTGGAGGGCCAGGAATGTACCTCTCCAGCATTGGACAGAAGATGGAGGAGAGACACAGGGCCTGTCCACATGGCCTGTGCAAGTGGAGAGGCCATTCTACTGCCAACGGATATAGGACTTGGGGTGAGTGGACCTGGCAGGCACATTACTGATGGGGACCTTAAGGCAGGGTAGGGTCTGATCCTTGCAGATTCTCTTGCTGGTGCTGTTTCTGTCCAGTGGATCCCACTGTCAAGGATGTGAGGTCCTGGATGATAGACAAATCTGGTCTCTGCAGCCACTGAGTGTGGGTCTTCCAGTTAGGTCCATAGTGGCCTTTCCATTTTCTGTTCCTTGGATGACAAAAGACCAGGCTTTCTTGTGTTTTGGTTTTTTGTTTGTTTGTGTGTGTGTGTGTGTGTTTGTGTGTGTGCATGTTTTATTCTGTTTTTGTTATTGTGTCTTGTTTTTGTTTTCTCTGACTGTCAGCAGTTTGGAGTGGGAGTTTTCTCCAACACTCATCTTGGATATATAGGAGATAACAAAGAAAAGCCAGAGAACTACTCAGATGTTTTTCAAGTCCTGACATCCCTAGCTACTCTACCAGCTTCCTTCCACCTTCCAGAGTTCTTTTATACTTGTGGAATTATTTCCAAAGTATTCCTTCATATTCAGATGAGACAAACAGAGAAAAGGGAATACAAATAATCTTGTTCTAGTAAAAGAAATCACAATGTTGTTTTTGATATTTTAAAAATCTTAGCACATGGTGATTGTTTTGGTGAATTATGAATGAGGTAAAGTCTCTGCTCTTGTTTGGATTAAGCTATATAATAATGTAAAAGCAATTGTCAAGGTAAAAAACAAGTGGACTGATATTATTGTTAGTATTCACTTTTCATAAAATAAAAAACTAAGTTCTGGTACACATCACTCTTCAATGTAGGTATATTAATTAATGTAGACACTATCACCTAGATTTTGTGATTTTGTCATTGATATATAATTAGTATTATTTTTTACATACATCTGTGGGAAAATTAAATTGTATCAGTGCTACTTTCTGACTCAGCATGTGGTAGAACTGATTTCAAATATATGCTTTTTAATTTATTTTTAAATATTTATTTAGCTTTCAGAATATGTTGGTTCTTTATAATGGGTTGACTTGGCTTAGTTGTTTGTTAACATCCTCTATAGTTTGTAGTATTTGCTACATAAAAAATAACATTTTTTCAGTGCATTTCTGTTTTCCTTTGTGCTCCTTGTTTATAGAAAGTAATTTATCCTTTAGGATATGATCTGTCAAATTCCAGGTTCTCTTTAAGACAAAATTTGATTTCCCTATTGATTTTCTTTTAATAAGCTTCTTTGATTAAATTTTCTATATGGTATTTTATTTTATTTTAACATTCTGGCCCAAATGGTTTGTATGTCCTGATTTGATCATCATCTTTGGCAATTGTATGTTCACTTTACTTTTATTGAAAGCTGAAAATTTGGCCTGCAGTGAGATCCTGAGTAAAGATCTTTACAGATAGGCATGTATCTCTGAGATTTAGTTGCCTAAATAGTAGGGACTGATATAAGCAATATTTTTTATGTTTTCAGATAATATTAGTTATGTTTTATACTTAACTGATAATCTTAATTATCTACATGAGACACTCCCATCATTCCAAAATTACCAACTTGACAACCTGGTTGAATAGATCTTTATTTTAATAGTTAATACAAGTGCTTGACTGTTATAATAAAGAGACCCCAAAGCACAATAGTTTTGCTAAAAGGCTAATTTCTCATGTAATAATTCACTTTAGTGTGATCCTACTCCCTGTGCCATTGCTCTTGGCTTCATGGCAATGCTGGATTGCTGTCACATCCATGTTCCCGTTTGTGGGTCAGGGAGTTCAGAGCAAGGGATTTTCTATAAAACTGTTCAGATGGCAGTTTTGTCACTACCTTTCATATCAGTTTGGTGATGAGTTAATTTCATGGCTACACCTTGTCCCAAGGCAGCCTGGAGAATCTAACTCGGTGTTTATATGCTAAGAAAAAATTGAGAGACTAGATTTGGGGCACAAACTGTAACTCCCCACAGTTTCTCAATGTGTTACTCTAGATTTCTCTTCAACACATTGAAAAGTTGAATATCTCATCTTAATAAACAGTAGGAGAAACAAGGAGGCTTTAGACACAACTGTTTTACTAGTAATCTCATTAAACACTAAACCCCAGTTTTGTCATACTCCATTCTTTTTTCTAAATGTCTAGGTTTAGGGAATGTTTAAAAAACACGTGTATGGGTAATAAGTAAAAACATGAATAATATAACAGAGATGTTTTCTGCACTGTGTCTTCTGTTTCTTAAAAGTTTTAGAATCCAACAAAAGCACAAATGTCTTTTATTAAGTGTGGGGAAGCTTTGTGACTTTCGTTGAGTTGTGTAAATTTTTGTTTTCCTTTAAATGAAAGTTTGGGTGATTCTAATTGCACAACTACGTGACAAGTCATTAATCAGACAACCAGTAAAAACATAATAAGAGGTGTTGGACCTCAGCTGAGTCCCCAGGCCTCTATAAACATGTGCAGAAGCATTTGGCTATCCTAACTGCCACCAACCAAATGCTTACTTCGCTACAATTGGACACCAATTTGGAAACTCACATACAAATATGAAAGCCAAATTTTCTGCTGAAACAAATGTTTTCAACTGAAACAAATGCTTGGGTTGTTCACATGTGCCCAAACCAAATATTTTCTTGTAGCAGAAAATATGCTTCCAAGCCATCCATACTCTGCATCATTTATTAACTAAACAAGACTTAATATTATCCCACAATTCTATTCTGCTTCATTTTGGGGGAATAAAAATGATGGAATATCTACCGACCGTGACCTGTTATACTTTGTTCTGGAAATAATAGTTGAGAAACAGAGCCTTCACACACACTATGCCCTCTGCATGGAATGTTTAGCACAACTTCTGCTTAACTGCTATTATTTGTTCACTTTTCATCTCACTCATAACCTCTTCAATTAAAAACCTTCCCTGTCTAAGATAAATCCCACAATCTGCATTTGTTCTTGTGATTTTTGTTTTATATATATATATATATATATATATATATATATATATATATATATATATATATACATATATATATACATACATAATTTATATATATATATACATATATATGTATATGCACATATATGTGTATATATATATATACGTATATATATATGGCATATATATATATATATATCTCACTGCACTCTAAATGTAAGAAGGGTAGCAACTGTGTGTGGTATTTAAAAGGCAAGTAATAATTATTGGCTAAATCAATGGGGATATAGTATCTAACTCACAGATTTGAGTTGATAATTAAATGTGTTACTGCATGTAAAATGCTGACTGTCTAGCACATGGAAAGTAATTAAGTTCTCCCTCCAATAAAATGCTAGGTCAATGAAGTCAGAATATTTCCACATTAATACATCAATTAAACTTAGAAGAGTATCTAGGTTATATACATTTTCAATAAATAATAAAGGAAAAAAATTAAAAATAATTGAACTCATAGAATGCAAGCATACTTTAGAGAGAAAAAAATATCTCAACTTAGTGGGCTTGAGAGAATGTGTGATTTTTTTTTTCCCCCTTTTTCACTGTCTTTGATTGGTCTAACTCCAGACGGAGTCTGAAAACAAAAGTAAATAGATGAAGCTTGAGGTTGTTTGAGCTAGATTATTTGGGCTAGAATATTTCAGATTCTAAGTACTGTACATGCTTCTAAAACTCGGGGAGCCATCTGGTGAGGGTCAGTCTTGAATTTATTGTATTGCCATACAGTTTAGTTAAGATTGACTTATTTTGTGAAATATCAGGGATGAAAATGATGTGACTGGACTTAATTATAAATATTTCTAAACCTGAAAAAGATAATTAATCATTGGTTGATATCACTCATTAGAACACATAAAAATGCTAGAAACAGCTTTTGGTATAAAGTGGACATAATGACTATAAACACAATGTAATGTAGCAGTCGGTGTCACCAGTAAAAAGACAACATTAAGACAAAAAAAAGAAAATAATGGAAAGGAAGAAAAGTAGAAAGAGAGACAGAGAGAAAAAAAACATGTATTTGATAATTCTTCAGAAGTCTGCTTTCCAATGCATTATGAAAATGCACTGGGCGCTGGAAATGAAGGTGCATTGGTAGCATCTCTTGTGTTTCTGAGATACAGTGGAGCTTTGTCCTGACTTGTTATTGGTAAAATGGTGATAATCTGGTACGGGAAGCATAATATGTAGTTGTGTGTAAAGTTGCTCACTCATTTTCTTTATCACGATAAAAGGTACAGAGGTCTTTTATAGATAACGTCTTTCATAACTGAGACAGGAGGATTGTGTGTACACTCTCCAATTAAAGCTAAAGAAAGGAAAGGCCCAAGCTGAAAGTCACTCTCTACGTGATGTGAAACAAGAAGTTTGGCCATACTTTCCTGCACAAACATGTTGATGCAATTGTATGGCTTAAGCCATTGAGTTAGTTCTAATAGGTTTGCGAGAAATTTGTTTGATTTTTAAAAGGCGATTTGAGGCTCCATCAAAATTTTAAGCCAGTTTGAACAGGCAGCTCTTCATTAAGGTTTTTTTTAAATGTTTTTTTTCGTCTCTTCTACCATGCAACCACTTACACTCTGGGAATCATTAAACTATTGTCTGTATCTATGAGTTTTTGTTTCTTTATTTGTTTGTCTTGTTTCTTTGTTGCCTTCAGTTTTATATCCCACATATAAGTGAAGTCATATGGTTCTTTCTCTCTCTGACTCATTTAACTTTGCATAATAATCTCAAGATCCATCCACGTTATCGCAAATGGCACTATTTCATCTTATGGTAGAGTAGTATTCCATTATGTATATATACACCATGTCTTCTTTATCCAATCATCTATCAAAGGACACTTTAGTTGTTTTCATGTCTTGGCCAACATAAATAAAGCTGCAATGAATATTGGAGCACATATACCTTTACAGATAAATGTTTTCAGATTTTCGGGGTAGATACCCAGGAGAGGGATTGCTGGGTCATATGGTAATTCTATTCTTAACTTTTTGAGGAGCCTCCACACTGCCTTTCATAGTGGCTGCACCAATCTGCATCCCCACCAACAGGGTATGAGGGTTTCATTTTTCTCCGCCACCTCTCCAACAATTGTTATTTATGTATCTTGATGATAGCTGTTCTAACTGGTGTGAGGTGATATCTCATTGTGGTTTTTATTTGCATCTCTCTGAAGATTAGTGATGTTGAGCATCTTTTCAAATGTCTATTGGACATCTGACTGTCCTCTTTGGAAAAATGACTATTCAGAGACTTTGCCCATTTTTTAATTGGATTATTTGTGGGTTTTTTGTTTTTTGTTTTTGGGTTCTGTAAGTTCCTTATATATTTTAGATATTAGCCCCTTATCGGAGGAGTTTTTTTCCCAAATCTTCTCCTGTTGGGTTGGTTGCCTCTTTATTTTTTTGATGGTTTTTTTGCTGTGCAGAAGCTTTTTAGTTTGATATAGTCACATTCATTTATTTTAGCGTTTACTTCCCTTGTCTTTGAGGTCAAATTCATAGAATCCTCTTGGAACCCAAGGTCCATAAGTTTAGTACCTATGTTTTCTTCTATGTTGTTTATTGTTTTAGGTCTTATGTTTAGGTCTTTGTCCCACTTCAGTTAATTTTGGTCTATGGTGACAGACAGTAGTTTAGTCTCATTCTTTTGCACGTGGCTTTCCAATTCTCCCAGCACCATTTATTAAAAAGACATTGTTTTCTCCATTGCATGTTTTTGGTTCTTTTGATGAAATTGTCCATATTTATGTGGGTTTACAATTCTGTTCCATTGGTCTATTTTTCTGCACTGATTTGAAAGAGTGTTGTTTGATTATTGTTGCTCTGTAGTACAACTGAAGTCAGGGAGTGTGATACCTCCAAAACTCTTCTTTTATCTTAAGATTGCTTTGGCTATTTGGGGTCTTTTGTGGTTCCATAAAAATTTGACGACTTTTTGTTCTATTTCTTTAAAAAATGTCATTGGGATTTTGATGGGGATTGCATTAAATCTGTATATTGCTCTGGATAATATGGCCATTTTAACTATGTTGATTCTTCCAATCCATGAACACAGAATGTCTTTCCATTTCTTTGTGTCTTTTTCAAGTCCGTTTAAAAATTTCTTATGGTTTTCAGTGTATACATCCTTCACATTTTTGGTTAAGTTTATTCCTAGGTATTTTATTTGTTGTGTAGAAACTGCAAAAATATATGTATTTTATTTTATTTTTCTGAGATTTCATTGTCACTAGAAAGGAATGCAATGGATTTTTTACATTGATTTTGTGGCACACAACTTTACTGTATTTATTTATTGTTTCTAATAGCTTTTTGGTGGACTTTTTAGGCTTTTATATATATACATATATATATATATATATATATATATATATATATATATATATGTATATATATAAAATATATATATATAGCATTATGTCATTTGCAAAAAATGACAATTTAACTTCTTCATTCCCATTTTGGATGTTTTTTATTTCTTTCTCTTGCCTGATTTCTCTAAGACTTCCAGTACTATGTTGCTTAGCAGTGGTGATAGGGGAAAACCCTGTCTTGTTCCTGAATGTAGAGTGGAAGGCTCCAGTTTTCCACTGTCAATTATGGTATTAGCTGAGGATTTGTCATATGTGGTCTTTATTATGTTAAGGTATTTTCCTTCTAACCCATTTTATTAAGTGCTTTAATATTAAATAGATGTTATATCTTGCCAAATGTTTTTTTTTTTCTGCATCTATTGATATAATCATATGAATTTTGTTTTTTATTTTGTTTATGTGGTGCATCTATTGATCAATTTGTATATGTTGAACCATCCTTGTGCTCCTGGGATGAACCACACATGTTTGTGATGTATAATCTTTTTAATGCATTGTTGTATTCAATCTGTTAGAATTTAGTTTAGGGTTTTGCATCTGTATTTATTACAGATATTGGTCTGCAATTTTCTTTTTTTGTGCTATCCTTTCCAGATTTTGGTATCAGGGTAACATTTGCCTCATAAAATGAGTAAGGGAATATTATCTGTTCTTCAATTTTTTGGAAGAGTTTGAGCAGGATTGGTATTAGATCCTCTTTGAATGTTTGGTAGAATTTACTAGTGAATCCATCTGGTCCTGGACTTTTGATTTTGGGGCTGTTTGTATGACTGATTCAATTCTCTTACTGTTGATCAGTCTCTTTAGATTTCCCAGTTCTTCGTGAGTCAGCCGAGGAAGGCTATGTGTTTCTAAGAACTTGTCCATTTCTTCAGGTTTATTGAATTTGGTGGTACATAGCCCCTAATAGTGTTTTTGGATAATCCTTTGTATTTCTGTGGTATCCATGGTAACTTCTCCCTTTCATTTCTGATTCTGTCTGTGTCCTTTCTCTTTTTATTGTAGTGAGTCTATACAAGAGTTTGTCAATTTTATTATTCTCTTCAAAACCAGCTCTTTGTTGCATTAAATTTTTTCTATTTTCTTTTTGTTCTCTATTTCATTTAGTTCTGCTCTGATTTTTATGATTTCCTTCCTTCTACTGACTTTGGGTTTCATTTGTTCTTCTCTTTCTAGTTCTTTAAGATGTAATGTGAGCTTATTTATGTGGGATTTTTCTTGTTTCTTGAGATAGGCCTGTAATGATATAAATTTTCCTCTTAAAACTGCTTTCACTGTGTCCCCCAAATTTTGGTAGGATGTATTTTCATTCTCATTTGTTTTTATGTATCTTTTGATCTCATCTCTTATTTCTTCTTTGACCCAATTCTTTAAAAGTATGTTGTTTAATCTACACATATTTGTGGTTTCTCCTGCTTTCTTTCTGCCGTTTATATCCAATTTCAAAGCCTTGTGATCAGAGAATATGCTTAGTATATTTCAATCTTTTTAAACTTGCTGAGGCTAGTTTTATGTCCCAATACATGGTTTATCCTTGAAAATGTTCCATGTGCACTAGAAAAGAATGTATAGTCTGATGTTCTAGGATGAAGTGCTCTATAAATGTAAATTACAATCAATTCATCTAATCTGTCTTTTAGAGTTGATATTTTTTTATTTATTTTCTATTTGGATGATCTATACATAGCTATCAATGATGAATTTAGGTCCCCTAGTATAGTTGTGTTTTAGTCAATTTCTCCCTTTAGTTCTGTTAGTAGTTGCTTGGTATATTTTGGTGCTCCCTGATTGGGGGCATAAATATTGATGACTGTTATGTCTCCTTTACTATTTATGCAATGTCCATCTTTGTCTCTTGTTATCTTTTTCACCCTGAAGTCTGTTTCGTCTGATATCATTATGGCTACACCTGATTTTCTCTGGATACCATTCTCTTGGAGTGTTAATTTCCACCCTTTCATTTTGAGTCTATATTTGTCTTTGTAGCTGAGATGAGTCTTTTGGAGGAGGCATATGGTCGGATTGAGTTTTTTGATCCAATCTGCTACTCTGTGCTTTTTTATTGGTGAGTTCAGTCCATTTACATTGAGAGTTATTATTGACATATGAGGATTTCCTATCATTGTATCTTTAGTTTTCTGGTAGCACTGTGTCTCCATTGTTTCTTTGCCTTTTTGTTGCTGTCTATTATTTGAGTGTGGTAGTACTCTATGACTTTTCCCTCTGTTTCTTCTTTTATTATGTTATATATTTCAGTTCTGGATTTTTTTTTTTGAGTGGTTACCATTAAGTGTATGTAAAAGAAAGTTTCATATTTAGAGTATTCCATTTTCTTCAGCATGCTTACTTTCTCCATTCTGTTATGCCAGTTCAGACCTTTACTCTCCCCCTTTTTATGCTTTTGTTGTCACAAATTATCCCTATTTATGCTGGTCGAATAGCCTCCTTCAGTATTTCTTATAGTGCAGATCATGTGTTAGAAATTTCCCTCAGCTTTTGTATGTGTAAAAATGTCTTTATTCCTTCTTCATATCGAAAGGATATCTTTGGTGGATATAGGATTCTTGGCTCATAATTTCTCTCTTTCAATAGTTTGAATATTTGGTTCCACTGCCTCCTGGCTTGTAGAGTTTCTGCTGAAAAATCTGATGATATTCTAGTGGGCTTTCCTTTATAGGTTACCGTCTTCTTTTCCCTGGCTTCCCTGAGGATTCTTTCTTTGTCGTTGATTTTTGACAGCTTTAATACAATGTGCCTTGGTGAAGGCCTGATGGGTTTGAGATAATTAGGTGTTCTATTTGTTTCTTGTATTTGAGCATCCAGTTCTTTCCACAAATTTGGCAAGTTCTCATCGACTGTTTGTTTGAATATACTCTCTGTTCCCTTCCATCTTTCTTCTCCATCTGGTATGCCCATTATTCTTATGTTGCTCTTTCTGGTGGAGTCAGAAAGTTCTTGTAGAGTTCTTTTATTTCTTTTAAGTCCCAAGTCTCTTTCTTCTTCTACCCGTGCCATTTCCACATTTCTATCTTCGATGTTACTGATTTTTTCCTACATCTGGTCAACTCCACTACCTAAGCTGGCTATTTCATTCTTCATTTCTTTTATTGAGTTCTTAATCTCCAGAAATTCTATTTGGTTCTTTTATAAAATTTCAATCTCTTTGGTAAAATTTTATTTTTGTTCTTTGATTGTGTTTCTGACTTCATTAAACTGCCTGTCTGTGTTTCCTTGCATCGTATTGAGTTTTTATCAGAACTGCAACCTTGAATTCTCTGTCATTTAAGTCACATATTTCCATGTCTTTTCATTTTCTTTCTGAGCTGTCTTTTTACATTAGTTATTCATGGCAATTAATGGATTATTGTTTCACCCTGGGCATCGACATGTGTTCTACAACAGGCCACTAGGAAGAGGTCTTTCTTTTGCTTTCCAATAGGTGTTGGTGGAGTGTTTTATTTTTCTCTTCTGCTGCATTATCTCTCATGCTGTAGAGTTATATATTTTTTTGCAATGGTCCAGCATCTCACATGATGGGGGGATTCCCTGGAAGGTGGATTTCTCCTCTGCAAACCGGTCACCTGGGTCTCAGGGCATCACCTCCATGGGGGGATGTGGAGAGCAATAGATTCTGAGCTTCTGAAGTCCCAGAGCACTTCCTGCAACCAGATTCAGACCCTTTGTGTCTTAGAGGCTCTGATTGCCCCTGCAGGGATCTATCCAGAATAAATGGGGGCTGGGTGGCGTGGGTTGTGAGCAGTGGTCTGAGCAATAGGGATTACCAGCTCACAGATGTCTTGCCAGTACAGTTCCTTCCCTTTTGCCAGAATTAGTTGTGCTGTGAGTCTGTGGCTGTGGGGCTGCAGTTCTCAGAGCTGTAAATATTCTGTTCTTTAATCTGACAATGCTACCATTTCTTCTGGAGTCCACTTCTAGCACTGGGAGGGTGAGGGTGGGAGGCGTCAGCCAGTCTTTGTGTCTGTGTCTTCCATCCTCTGCTTGAAAGTGAAGGCTGAAACAACCATTCTCACCATTCTGTCCTCAATCTTTGCTCCCAGGCCTCTGCTGTGAGTTTTGGGTTCAGCTGTGTTATATGCTGATCCCTCAGGGGGGACTGTGGGCCATAAGCAGAGCACTAGCAGGCCGAATTCTTCCCTCTCCCACAATTGTGGCAGCTCTGGACTATAGGGAGCTCTGAGCTCTGGTCTGCTTCCTACATCCCATGGCCTGTGACTCTGCACTTCCCCCTTTTTTCCTCCCCCACTTGCCCAATTTGCCCACCTTTAAATGATTCCATTTGCTGGTCTCTTGGGCATGCCAGGGAGTTCTTTGTTGAATTATAGCTGTTCAATTTGTTGTAAATTCCAGGGAAGATTTCACGATGCACTCCTCATGCTGCCATTTCTGTGACCCACTTAGGTTTTTAGATATAAAAGGATAGTTTCTTTTTGTTTTGTGTATTTGTGAATTCTTAACAAATTAGTTTCAACTGAGGTCCAAAGTATTCAATTAGATTGTATTCTAAAATGTTTATTTTTTTCTCTCTTATTTTCCATAATGTATATACCTGTGTGCTTTATATTAATATTCATCATATTTCAAATGTGGCTTCTTGATATTTTGTTTCTTTAAGAACTATACAATAAGAAAGACATATTTAAACATGTTTCTATAGAGAGCTATTTTATTATAATATTTTTTATAAATGTCTTACAAAATTTATTCATATCCTGATTATGAAATATTGAAATGTATAGTTTTGCTAATATTGTCTTTATCAGGGAACATTCTCAAAAATTCAGATTTAAATTTTTTCAGTGATAAAAGGTAGAGTCACAAAATTTCAAACACAGTTTAAAAAGTTTTAGAAACAATTATTTATACCCTGATTTATTTAAAAAAAAGAATACGCCACATCTTATATATGATATATATTATATGAAACACAAGTAAAATATACCAATTTCAGAAAATAAAAGGAAACAAGACTGCTAAAAAACAATGTGAAATAGAGAACAAATATACAAAATACTTACTATAAATTTTTATATGATGTCTAAAGGTGGGCCATAAACAGGCGCTGTGAAGCCCTTAAAAACAGAAAAAATAGGGAAAAGATTCAGAGCTAAGTTATACATTGTCAGAAAAGGTCCCAAGGTCCACACCATTGCTTTAGAAATGTTCAGTTCAAGAACATCTCATCTATGATTACTGTGAATATTTCATATATTTCCCTTATGTGTCAGTAAAGTCCAGTGTCACAGTTTTAGTCCACATTAAGGAAATAAAGCCTAAAACATATTCAAAATGTTTCCCAGGTACCAAATTGGGGTTGATTAGAGCTACTACAGCCTGATTAAAATGTTTTTAGTAAAATAATTTTAGGAATATTTGATATAGTTTTTCTTTTTTCCTGCGGCATGAAGGACATTTGTTAAGTATTGAAGGATGCAAAAGAATGTGTACATTTATATATGTATATATATAGCCCATTTAATCATATAGTCTAATAATACTATGAATACCCATTGCTAACCATGCTACATAGAAATAAAATATTTCATTCCTTTGAAATCTCTTATATGACTTTTCCCCATCCATCCCATTTTTTCAGAAAGGCAACTTCTTTTCTGTTTTTATGTTTATTATTTTCTTGCTTTTATTTAATATAGTACTAAAGTTATTTTTGCCCTTAGTAATATTTAGATTTTCATATTTTGTGAGTTGATATAAAGTGAATCAAATCTATACATTTTCCTACAATTTGTTTTTGGTGCTTATATATCATTCCTTAGGTTCAAACATGCTATATTTTATAGCTGTCATTTATTCATTTTTATTGATGTATAGAATTTCTTCATACATCATCATTTATTTATGGATGCTACTGCTGATGGACAATTGATTTGTTTCATATTTTTGGCTAAGACAAATAGTGCTGCCATGGACATTCTGATTCATGTCTCCAGGTACACATCTTTTTCTAGGATGAATACCAAGAAAAGTATTTGCTCATCTTCAGAGCTTTACTAGATTATGGTAATATTTTTTTCCTAAAGTGGTTTTACTAACTTAAAGTGACCAACAGTATATCACATTCTAGGTTTTCCATACCTTCATCTTTACTTCCAGTAGTCAAACCTTTTTTTTCTTTCCTTTTTTTAGTTTGAAGAAAACTCCTGAGTGAGAAACTATATTTTGTTGGTTTTAAGTTGTATTGCCCTGATTAAGAGTTCTAGAATATCTGCATTTTTATCAGTCTGTTTTCATGTGCTTATTCAGGACTTCAAACCACTTATCTTTTGAATAGTCATTTTTCTTTTATTTATCATATTTTGTGGTCAGCTTTATGTGTTACAAATATTCTTTCTGTTTCTAACTTGTCATTTTATTTTCTATGTATTGCTATGAATAACTGAAATTTTAATTATTAGTATTGTCAAATTAATCCCTAGTTACTTCTATTGTTTAATTCTTAACAAAGTAGTTTCAACTGAGATCACAAAATATTCAATTAGATTGTATTCTAAAAGTTGTATTATTTTTTCTTTCATATTAAAAGTTCTAATCCACCTAGAAATGATTGTTGTATACAGTATAACATAAGGCTCCAGCTTTACTTATGTCTATACCAGTGAACATAACCAATCATACAGGCATCAGTTATGTATTTAATGGTTTATTGATTAATTCATACAGAACCAAAGCCAGCTTTGTGATAAATTAAAATCCATATGTTTGTGAATTGTTTCTGGGCTTTCTATTATACCTGATATTTTCTTAGTTTGAACACTAATACCACTGTCTTATTTACCATAGATACATAATAATTTATGATATCTCAAGAGGCAATTCCCTTTTCCTGTTTTTCACAGGAATGTCTTGGAAAATTCTGGTAGTTTCTCTCACACATAAACTTTAGAATCATCTTGACAACAATCATAAAATAAACTGTAGGGATTTTAATGTAAAATGTATCAAATAAAATGTATATCAGTTTGGGGAATGCTGACAGTTGCAGTATAGTCTATCCATTTCTGAAACTAGTACATGTGTCATACTTTGTAAGTATCCTTTAATTTCTCCCAAAGAAACATTTTAATTTTCTTCAGAAATAAACGTGTTAGTATTCTTCTAGGTGCTTTATTTCTAATGTATGTAGGAATGGTACCCTTTTAAAATTATGTTGTCTAAAAGAGTTATTTAGTAGTTGTTGCTGGCATATAAAAATGTAACTGGGTTTTTGTATTAAAATATTTAATAGCAACAAACTCAGTAAAATCTTTTGTTAAGAATCGTAGCTTATTTGTATATTTTTGTTTTCTATGTAGATAATTATGCCATCTGTGAATAATTGTATCTTCAATATTTTGCATATAAATGAGAAGACAAAACAAAAAATGACACCCTGTCCCATTCATAGCTCTTGACCAATCCTTTCTTCCCCCACCTCCCCAATGGCAATATCACACATCCTAAGGTCTTCTAAAATTCTGTGCCCAAGATTTTTAAAAATCTCAAAATTGCATCACTAATTCTTGGTAAGATCTCCAATGATAAACGTAGTCTAACTATATCATGATTTTTTTTATAGATTAATGATTCATTTGGAATACTTATAAAGTGAATATATTACCCTGTTTCCCCTAAAACAAGACCTAGCTGAACAATCAGCTCTAATGTGTCTTTTGGAGCACATTTAATGTGTTTTTATAGTATATTATAATATAAAATATTATATATTATATTATATTATATATGCTATGCTATGCTATTATATTATATTATACTATACTATATTATATTATATTATATTAATTATATTATATAAGACACAGTCTTATATTATAGTAAAATAAGACGGGGTCTTATATTAATTTATTCTCCAAAAGACACACTAGAGCTGATTGTCTGGCTAGATCTTATTTTCAGGGACACACGGTATATTAATTTTCTTCTCTCTTTTAGCTCCTTCAAAAACAGCTAATTTTAACACATAACCTAGGATTAGAAAAAAAATGACATCTGATACTTTTCTGCTACTTTAAATTCTTTTCAGAAAACATTTAAAGCTATTATGTCAATTCATCACAAGGATTTTATGCATTGAGATACCATTGAATTATTTCAGAAGCCAACAATTTGGTGAATTTCATTTAAAAATAGGAAAAAAGAATTTTGGAACACTCTATCATATTTATTCCATGTTAAACATATGCAATACCCTACTGTAATTATATAACAGCAGTGATTTTTCTTTTTTTAAGAATAAAGATGTTATTAGAAAAACACGAACAGTAGAAAAACATTGTTCCTGATTAAGCCCCATCTCAAATTCTCCATGGCTTAATAATTTCAGAAATATTAGTTGTTCCTATAAAAAAAAAGTATCTTTCCTAAATAAATAAGGCTATATTGATCAATACTCAATAGGAGATAAGCTAAAAACAGGTATTAATTGTTGATTTAATTCTTCAAAAATAAAAATGATATTGGCCAATATAAGCTTTAAAAAAAGCACTTAGTGTTAATTCATTCATATTTTCTTACCTAATCCTTGTGACAAATAGTGATATTTAGGGGTCGTGGACCATTGTTAAAAATCATGGAACTAAATGATTCATAGAGAAATTGACCTCATTACTTTTACTTTTAAAAAATATTTATTTTTATATTCTTATAGAGCTAATTGCTCTGGGTCACTTTTTGCCTTTTGCATGGTTACCCATCCAGTGCATACAGTATTCCCCTTGTAATAACATTTTATGTGTTGCTGATGAAAATCAATAACTTTGATTGCTGCATGTGACAGCAAGTCAACCAACTCATTCAGACAGGGAGGGAGAGGAGAATTAAGATATTTCATTTTAGCCATGTGTATTAACTCACCATCTAACATGGGAAAAATAATGAGTGTAACCCTCACAATGGTGGAGTATAGGGAGCTTTTAAATAGGGAGTTTAATCTCCTTTAGAGCAAAGCCACACTCTCCGTCGCCCTAGGTTTTTGGCAGGATTCCCAGAAACTGCAGTCATTCATGAGCCACACACTCAGTTCTTAGGAAAAATGCATTGGGATCTTCACACAGTGCAACCAGTGCTCTCGTTTTGGACGCTTCATCTGTACAAAGACCCCTCACACGTGTATGTGCATGTGCGTGGCACTTGCTCAGCCACCACGAAGAATGGAGCACTACAGGGACTTGAACCTGTAGTTGCAGGAAGTCCAAGTATTTCGAACAAAACCATTCCCTCTAGCTGATTATTCTGGAATTAAAATGTAGTTGATGTTCGGCAAGCTTGGAAAATTCCCAAATCAAATAAGCTTGTTTAGAGAGGCTTGTTCCGTTCTCTCTGGAAATGCTGAAGCAACAGTTTTATTCTACCTTGGCCCTCTGACTTTTGTAATGTACTCCATATTTTCATTCATACTCAACTCTGTGACTTGAATGAGATTTTTCTGTGAGACATGTCTATGGTGACTATAAGGTATGATCTAGTACATGATATGTGATTACTTATTTAAATTCTTGAGCTACATAAAATTAGCTGTATATTCCATTTTGAAGGCAAGGAACAATCTCTTTTACTACTTATTGTTTGTTTAACAGAGTAGGGCTTGAGACTCTATCTTGACTGGGTAAACTAAAATGGCTACTGAGACCGATATGTGTATCTTTTCCCTATGTGATATTTTTTGTGGCTATTCTGTATTTGATTTTTGCATTAATTTTGGTTTCAATTTCCATAATTAACAGCTGCATTATATTTTTAATTATATACTTCATTTTGAAAAAAAGTTATATAAATTTTCTAATTTTTAAAATGCACAGCAGGAATCCTTGTTGGTTAGTTTTTTGCTATATGCAAAAATTTATATATTATAATTATCATTAAACGTAAAAGACAAATTATAATTAGCATCTGCCATAACCACTACCAACACCCAAAGCAGAAGACAATGTGTATTCTAACACTTTATGACATACAATTATCCTAATAATTTAAATAAAAGTAAGCAGATTCATTTTAAGCTTTGGCCAAAAATATATACAGCAATTAAGTTATTTAGCTATTGAAGTTGTCTAAAGCTCGGAAGTCATTAACTGGCACTCATGAGGTACCTCTCCAGAACTCCAGGATTGCACGCAGAAAAGACAGACACCCTAAAATACTGCTTTTTCTGCTCTGTCAATGTCACACAAGTACTTATAGTTTCTTTGTTAAAAGGCATTTTCTGTGATATCATCATGTTATATTTCCTCAGAGAATTACCCTCCCCCTTTCTTCCCAACCCTGAATGTGTTTTTTGCAACACTGATTTCATTAATTTTTTAATATTTCTTGTGATTAACACAAAGCAAAACAAAGGGGGGAGAGTGGGCAGGTGCTGCTCTCTGCATTTGATAGGTAGAGAAACTGAGGTACTCAGAAGATTAAGGAGCTTGCAGATGGTTTCACAGCAGGTAAAGGGTGGAGGCGAATCTCCTGCCTGTGGCTTAAGTGTTTGATCTGTTTGTTCCCAGGCAATAACACATTTAACTTTAATTCAAGGAAAGAAAATGTAAGTAAATTATAAGCAAAAAATTAAGTGAGCTGTCATACCTTGCTCATTTACTTATGTTTTCTACATACACGTGTTTTGTGGCTACATTTGCAATTTACATATTTAAATTGAAGATGACTTACTGTCTCCAGGATTAGTACATTTTTCTAAACTCAAGACCTTGAAAACAACAAAAACTAGAGTCAAATTCTGTATGACCTGACATAATTGTCCCCAGCGGGTCAATTTGGTATTTTTTGTTGTATTTATGATTGACTATGGGGCTATAAATTAGAACAAATGGGTAGAGATAAGAGGGTTTCTATTAAGATGTATCAGTTTTATATAAATGCAAACATGTGAAAGATGTTATAAAAATAAAATATGTATTCTATGAATAGTCATCTTTAAAAGATATTTGCCTCATT